>NW_014040457.1:126218-141218 GCF_001186125.1 Sphaeroforma arctica JP610 | reverse complement strand
GCATATGTGTATGTATACTTACTTGTGGCTACTATGGGCGTCGTAAAGCAAATTGGGTTGTTAAAGTGTTGGCTCTAGAATGCTTCATCGTCATAATGGAGCTGCTCAGAGTCTAGCATGCATGTTTTGAGATCTAAGCCATCATTCTTTCTATCTCACATCTCATCGCAACATAATCTTGTGTCGGTTACATTTCCCTACAGATAAAATGCTGCAGAATGCGGACTTGGCAGATATCCCCCTGCTGATTTTGGTAAACAAACTGGACGTTCCTGATCCCGTACCACTGGCAGATATCAATGCTATGTTCTCTACATTTGCCAGTGTAATCGGTGACCGGCCTGCAAGGGTGCATCCTATATCCGCAATGACAGGGTGTGTAGCAATATATACTAATATATGTATGCTTTTGCTTGTGAGTTGTCTTTTGTGTTCTACACTGATGCGAGTCTGGCATCGAACATAATTTTCACGAGTACTATGTAGTTGTTTGTGTAGACATGGTTTGTTCATGGGCGGTGGCGTGATGTGAAATCAATTTACAACGAGCCCTTTTCGAAGTTTGACGTCATGTCACAAGCAAGTTTGCGAATGTATGCATCCTGTGTATGGGTTTTCATATGCTAGATTATGATTGAGTTTCGCACTATACTCGCTTGCTAATACCGATTCGGTCCGCTGTGGGAACACTATTGGAACTAAAGTTGTTCCCCTTAGAAAGTGTCTCTGGTTAACCATTCAATTTCACAGCATTGAGTATGCCTGACAATCAGGTATCTGTCACGGCTTTTGTTTGATATGAATGGAGTATACAAACTATGTATAAATACGCAGTCATCTTTTGGTAGCGGTGATTCGTTCAGTCAAATGCGTAATACTTGCACTCAAAACACACGTGATTCTAGAGAAAAAATAAATAAGATTGTTTTGTCAGCTTTGCTCACTCGTATCCGTCTTTGCCTGCTACAGAGACAACTGCAAGGAAGGGGTGGAATGGCTGGTATCATGCCTGAAGCTGAACATTCGACAACCAAACCAACCCAGTATCTCTTAACGATGATGCACGGGAAATAAATAAATAGTATAACATTATTTAGAATGAGATGGAATGAAGATAATTGAGCGAAGCATCATATGTTAAAATGCATTTTATAAATTTCATCATGGGAGTTCATATCCATACAAAACAAGTTGGCTATATCAGCGCATGCTCTACGTAACTGCCATTATTGCAAACTCGCGTTACTTTTTAAACTATTGAGTGCGAATCAGAGAGATTCTCGAATAGCAAAGTTAGAGAAAACCAAAACTACCCACAATTGCATATCAATAGGTATGAAGGTTTGTATCAAGAATCGGATGTCCACATGGCGGATACAATTCTACAAGTAAAATAATATCGAACATACAGAGCTGATTCCGAAATATGGTGCCGCTTACGAAACGCCAGCTCTTTTCTGCTAATACGATCTTTGATACAGCCTTATGCGTTTTATTCGGATGTACAGCTCATATTTTGAAGTGCCCAAAGGATGGTCAATCGGGAAAGCTGCGTAAAAATATATATACTTCTCGACCCTTCTCGCTACTTTAGTGCACACATGTGTGTGTACACACACATACACACACACTCTCTCTCTCTACATATAGAGCCAGAGATGGTAGAGATAGAGTAGAGTGAAGGGATACGAGTCCCTTTTTTAACAGTAAGTTGTTGAATTTTTAAAGAGGCTATGTATGCAGTTGTGGACAATTGTACGATATACATAGACAGTTAGACTCCGAATGTGCATTTCCACTATGCATGTAAATACTTATGTCTTGAAATGTATGTTATCCTTTTTGAGATTTTCCAAAAGTTTTAAATTGAGACAAAAGAAATACATACTGTAGTTACATTGTTGCAAGATTTGAACAAGCAAGTGAAGCATCTCAATTTATTTTGACCTCACAAATCACAATTAACAATTTGGCATAGACGCATTTCACATTTGCGACCGTCTTTTAGACCCTTCAGCTGTCAGTACATACCTAAGAGCATGTGCCACACACCTTTGTGCTCATTGGATACGCAATTCGAATATCCCTCCATGATTGGTATAGAGTGTTTGAAATATCACGACTGTTTTCATTTAAATATTTGGCGGGAGTTGGAGAACCGAGAGCTTTCTTAGAGTATTTTGGAGCTTTTTTAGAGTAGCTCCGAGCTTTTATGGAGCAATATCTCTGATAAACGGGATTAAAAACGATAAGGGGAAAACAAAAGTCAATGAAAGAGTAAAATTCCAAAATTTGACTATACTGCAGTGCATTTCCCAAATATTTCTACCAATTAATTCGGGACATGCCAGCGATGCCACATGTATGTATGTCTGTGCGAGGCTGCCGCTGTGAGCCAGTGAGCTGCTATATATCTCCGTCAAAACTCAAAAGTCAAAACTCACAATCCGTATTGAACTGGGGGCGACTATTTAAAAAATAATACATTTGTATTGAATCACTCTATGATGATTGATGAATCAGTATTCACTCAGAACTCGGAACTCTGAAGTGTGAACTCACTGATGACTGAACTGCGAACTCTCCGAGTCTCTTCTCTCTTCTTCTTGTTACATACTTGTTTTTTAATGTTGTGAGCTCAGAACTTCAGAAGTCAGAACTGTAGAAGTAAATAATTATTTTTTATTTTAAATTTAGAAGTCGTGTGACTGTGCGACTGTGAGACTGTGCGACTGTGAGACTGTGCGACTGTGAGACTGTGAGACTGTGAGACTGTGCGACTGTGCGACTGTGAGACTGTGAGACTGTGAGACTGTGAGACTGTGAGACTGTGAGACTGTGAGACTGTGAGACTGTGAGACTGTGAGACTGTGAGACTGTGAGACTGTGAGACTGTGAGACTGTGAGACTGAGACTGTGAGACTGTTAGTCCGTGGACGTGAGTCTGTGACTGTGGACTGTGGAGTGTGGAACTGTGGACTGTGGACACTGGCTGGATAGTGACTGTGAGAGAGTGAGTCCGTGAGTCTGTGACTGTAAGTGTGGACTGCAGACTGTGGAGTGTGGACAGCGACTGTCAGGAGTGTCAGCGAGTCAGCGACTGTGAGAGTGTGATTCTGTGCCTCTGACAGGGACTGTGAGACTGTGAGTCGTGTCTCTGTGACAACTGACAGTATTCCAAAGTGTTCCGCTGTTCTGATTGTTCTCAGAGACTCGGACTCTTCTCTTCTCTGTTGTGTGAGACTTCTGAGTTCTGACTTTAACATCTCAGTTGAGTCAGTTCTGAGTTCCTCCTTAGTTCTCACTGTTCTGTTCGAATGTGCACAGTTGCTCATGAACCACATTTCTGTTTTTTTTGGTTTTTTTAAAAACAAACCAAAAAAAACTTTTATTTTTAAAATCATGACACGATTATGACGTCCAACTTTTGTGAGTTTTACGAAAAAGAACTCTACAATGTATTCCAAAATATATTTCGATAGATTTTAAAAATAGAGCCGAAAATTTCAAATATATCTATAGAGAATTTAGATCATAAATCGAATATCTTCTAGTGTGGATTTGGATGCTCGCTAGCCTCTTGTGCAGTTTGGAACTGTGTATCGTTTTTCTTTCAGAATTTAGGGCCAGAATTTTTCTAGAATGGGGTTCCTTTTTCTCTCACTTGTACTCAGCATGATGATTTTAAATATGACTATTTTATATATATAAAACAATATATTTTTGTTTTTAGAAAAAGACCTATATGTTATTACTGTACAAGTGAACATCATATATAGATATTTTTAAAAGTACATTTATATGTCGTGCGTGCCGCTTGGTGTGCTAACCGCATCTCAATACGTACGGTTGCGGGCACCGGCAAACTACACAGCTGTGCGCTATGGTAAGTGCCGTTGTACACGTTCATATGCATGTATATATCAGATGCACAATCTTATGTCAGTCATATTTTGTAATACGTATTCGTATCGATAGACTACTTCTTGCCTTGTAATACTTTTTTGGCCTATCCCAACTGTTGTCACTGCATCGAACATATATTTGACTTACAACAACTTATACCAGATAGCTACTTGAGTAGATACTGCACTATCATGAAACGTTTGGCACTACGCTTTTTCAATCAACTGAACCCTCGAACCGAAATAAATGACTTTTCGCAATCAGGTCAAGACAGTGATCAATCGAGCTCACATATGACCATACAAGGCAGCTCCTCATCTCGATCCATTCCAACGATCAACAACGAAATATCCGATAGTTTGGGCACTCGTATGAGTCCTTTTTCAAGCCATAATACAATGCAGCCGCACACACAGGTATATTTAAAGTTTTGATAGTTTTAGAATCACGTGACGTGCTTATGTAGTCGATCCCTCTTATCCAGGCAGGAACGATGTCTTGAGTTCGCGAGTTTCATGGATTGGTTCCTTTTATTGTATCCTTTCTTTCTCGCATTTAATGCTATCGTATAGTTTGGTCTATGTCATTGCTTTCAACTATAGTTATTCTGTGTTGGAAGGGGCGTAGTGCGTAGTACGTAGCCCTCTTATACAGGTGGTCATATGACGTCGAATACCTGGCCCGTTGTGTATCTTTCTGTTCTGAAGCAAATTTTTTTTGTTGTGGGTTTGCCTGTTTATATGATTTCGATGCATATGTTTATAAGTTTGTTGAACATATTTCTCAGATACACACTGTTGACTGCACCAGCCCCGACTTCATATATGTTTGGTAATATCCTGACGTGTTTATTGTATATCGAGCAGACCGTATACGGTTGGATATTTTCAGGCGTTGCGTGCCATGACTTCGATAAATATGTCTCTGAGGTACACACTATCGATTGTATCAGCTCAGAGTTTGTTTGTGTTTGTTTGTATCTTGACATGGTCTATTATATATCGGTTTGATGCAACAAGTTGGATATTCCTTGGCGTTGTGTGTGTGCTATGGTTCCGATTGTTTTCTCTGAGGCACACATTCGCGGCGATTGCATAGGTCAATCTCTTCATCACACTCGTACATGTACAATATGCTCCACTGGGTGGGTTGTGAGCTGCTAAGTTTGAGTACGTATATGTATATCTGTGTAAGGTAGGGTGGCTGTTTGGACGGGGGAGGTGTACTTTGCCGTATCCGGTGCACTGAGTACTGTCACGTGCACCCGACCGAATACTTTCTTGTACATCATTCGCATCCAACTGTGAGCACGTTTCAGTAAGTATGAGTGTGGATTCGTGATTGTAGCTTGAGTCATGACCGTCTCAGTCGGTGCTGATCACGAAAAGTTCGTTCGCCATGTTGTACATCTTTTTTTTTACGGTTTAAAGTCGGGAATGCAATAATTTTGTCTCACACACGCTCATTCGAGCTGTTCTTTATTCTTGACACCCATTATTGATGGTTATAGAATTTATGTTTCGAATTATACATTACATATGATATATATTATAAAATATTATATATATATATTGTGTTCTGTATTATGTAGTATTATGTATTATTTCTATTATATCTAATATGTGTATATATAGAAATGAATATATATGCATGCATATATATATATATATATATATGTGTGTGTGTGTGTGTCTATGTGTCTATGTGTGTCTGTATATATGTATACATATATATATATATATATATATATATATATTCAGTCTATATATATATATTTATATATCTATATCTATATCTACATCTATATATATGTATGTATAGATATATATATATATATATATATGCATTTATATGTATATAAATATATATTCATTTCTATATGTATGTATGTATGTATATACAAATATATATATATATATATTCATTTCTGTATGTATGTATGTATGTATATGTATGTATGTATGTATGTATATGTATGTATGTATGTATATGTATGTATGTATATGTATATACAAATATATATATATATATATATATATAGTGTCGTCCGTGAAGATATATTTTTCGTGAGATAAATTTACACATATTAGCCTGGAGAGCATGATTGCCATTTACGTGCATGATCATGTACATATATATACATCTACAGTCTGAGGAATACAAATCTTGCGTAGGTTCTGCTATCTTCATCGTGAGCTCATGGAGGGTGCTGTACTTGTACATTCCTGGTATATGAGGGAACAGTTCGAGACCCCTAATGCTACTTGCGTTGTATCAATTCTACCTACAGTCTGCAGGAAATGAATGTGTGGGTGGGGGTCTACCAGGAGTCTTCCTCATACAATCAATCGCTGACTCACTGGTCAACTGGCCTGAAATGTCGGAAATCGAGCTCTTCCCCCTATTCGATCGCCTGATACGCTCCTCCGATAGCGGTAAGTAGGACCATGCTGAAGTGTGGAAATTTATGCCCATATTATATGTATATATATATATGTGTGTGTGTGTGTTTACGCACATACCATACCGGCACGTGTTGTGTGTATCTCCATAATTTAATGTTGTAAATTATGTATTATCCGCATGGTTCCATACCTGGTCGATTCAGTGTCTGTCATCGGTATACAAGGTAGCAGACGCTGGCATATTGTGACTAGAAAATATCTGAAGTTTTTTCATGTGCTGTACACTGTATGTTTTAACTCACCACCCCGTATAGATTAATCCCTTTATGTTTCTATATGTATATATATATATATATATATATATTCATGTAGAAAGGCGGTATGACAGTCGTGATTTAGGACCATATACTCTTGCAGTCACCCACAGATAGTCCTATTTCCAGGACCCTGTAGCCACATTCCGTCTAATGGTATTTCCACATATGTGCAGATGATACAACCGGGCAACGGTATCGAACAGAGGCCAAGTCCTGTATACCAGCACTCGCAGGCATTCTGGATGCTGCAGGGAAGCAGACGGTGGACTACACATCGCAACTGCTAGTACAGTGTCTCACCAGCCTGCGTTTCATTACTAAAGGTGTGTGCCAGCTGCTATTATGAGCAGTGAATATTGTGGGCCAAGTCGCTAACCTATCCTTAGATAACAATCAAGGGCTATCAATTCACTGTAGCGGATGATTGCTGCATGGATCAGGCCGTAGTATCATACTCACCACCCACTTCACGTTTGTGTACTCTGGCGGAGATTCTCAATACTCCGTGAGCAGTGAGGTCTGTGTATATCACGCCACTCCACTCTGTGTCTGTGCTCATACCTTATGTCTTCTCTGCAGGCGATCCCTACAACATCACCATAGCGACCAACCTGGACGTGCTGATCAGCTGCCGCAACATCATGCGTCACTTTGCGCACGACGCGAGCGTGCAGCGGTACTGCTGTATGATTTATCGGTCACTGACATTCAACCGCGCAGACAATCAGCGCCTGGTGGTAGAAATTGGTGTAGTGCCTCTGATCTACAAGGTACGTTGGGCCTGTGTGGGGTGTTGCGTGTGTGCGTGTGTGTGGGGTGTTGCGTGTGTGTGTGTAGGGAATTGCGATTGCGTGTACCCTCTCGAGGTGTGATTTGTGAACAGTGGGGTTGGCGATGTCAATGTGTGTGTCGCGGTGGTGGTACATCCCTGTGTCTGTGTGGTGATATCAATGTGTGGTGATGGAGAGCTGGGCAGTCTCACACATGCCTGGTTGATTTGTATGGGATTCGGGGTTTATTGGTGTGAAGTTTACCTTTGGTTAGCGGCTATTGATAATGTTACATGTACAGGCATGCCGATAGTAAACTTTACTATCTCCCTGTCTCTACGGCTCTAACATTTATCTATCCCAATACTCCACCAGGCCATAGCGAAGTTTCCGGATAGCCCTGAAGTTCCGGCGGCAGCGTTCATGTGCATACAAAACATCACCTGGCTGGTGGAAAGCAACCGCAACTCCATAGTCACAGACGGGGGACTGTTGATTATCATTGACTCTATGCGCGCTCACAGGTAAGGCGTGTTCTGTAAGGGACTATTATATCACGCAGCCGTGTGAAGTATCGATAGAGACTTTACCGTGACTACTATAGTATGTCTATCGCGTAGGTATCTATGTATGTGATAAGTGTAAGCGGAGATATTGAGCGTATAGGTATTTCCGAAGCATAGCCGGTAGTAGTTGTTCGCATCTGAGCAATCACGGCCTGACGCGGTAGTCGTCGAACCCGCACCCCTCTTCACGGACAAACCTAACACGTATGGCATACCTCCATCTTGCTTCTATTAGCGACAACGTCGATGTGCAGAAGTGGGGCTGTGGAGCTTTGCAGAACCTTGCCTGCTGCTTTCAGTGCACGTCCCTTCTGATACAAAAGGGCTCGCTCCGTCTGGTGCTACAGGCCATGGCTACACACCTGGCGGATCCCATAGTGCAGAACTACGGCCTGGGTGTGCTGAGGAACATTTCGTATCTGAGTAAGTAAACGTCACGTTTTCATATTATAGTGTTGGCTGGTTACAGGTATTTCAGTCCATCTGTCGTTCACCTCCACCCCAATCCCTACTGGTTTGAGTAGGATAGCTGTCTTATGGTAGAGTACATCCCACCCTCAAATCTCATCTCATTACAATCACATGGCGCGATTACAGCACCCCTTACCTTGACGCAACCAGTACATCTCGAGAAGTACAATTCCAATTTCAAAGGCAATGAGCCCCCTCTCTCATTTCACATCGTATTCAGTTTCGATAACTAGTAAAACTACAGACACGGGCACAAAGAACACAGCCTGCAGTTTATATTATGCATCACCTGGCGTCTCCCACCCCAATTCGTCCCAGAACCCAATACTCTTCGCAACGGGGTTGTGCTATTGATTTTCTTCTGCAGCGGTCTGTTCTATTACTAGTACGTCTCAATAGTACACTTGCAGAACAATATTCCGTAAGCAACATCCCACCCTCATCTCATCCAATACTTCCTTTCTTCGTTTGACCCACCTCAGAAACCAACCGCGTGTCTGTGGCTGACAGCGGCGCGTTTGAAACCGCGATCACTTCGCTGGTAAACTACAGCGCTGATTTGGACGTGCAAAACAGCGCGTACTCGTTCCTGCTGAACTCAGTGATAGATGTACCGGAGAACAAGGCCAAAATCCTGCGGTTTGACGCGCTTTTGCCCGCGATATTCCGCGCGCGCGCGAGGTTTCGCGACGATAAACGCTTTGCGGATAAGGTGGCGGTGTTATTGGATCAGTTGTCGGACCAGGGAAAGAGTATGTACTATGTTGATGCGGTGTCTACGGGAACTAACTCCCACTGTATCGATATATTGGAGGTATTCGATGTATTTGTAGGTAACTTTGGTATATATCTGCGCGAATTGATCGCATTTGAATTTGGTATACACTTGCATAGGTTTTTTATATTTCGAAGTAACTACTATGATGGTTGTGTGTATCTCTATCTGGTAGCACTTTAGATGTCGCATGTCATTCAGTAACTTCCCTTGCGCATCAAGTTCTTAAAAACAACCAAGCACACACAAACACATACATATATATATATATGTGTGTGTGTGTGTGTGTGTGTGTGTATTGTGTATATGTATAGATATTTATATATTGTTATATATATATTTATATTTATATATGTATATATATGTATGTATGTATATATATATATATATATGTGTGTGTGTGTGTATATATATATATACTTATATACTTATGTACTTACATACTTGTAAACTTGTAGACATGTACCTACTTATATGCACACACGCGCAAATACCACCACCATAGGTCACTATATTGTGCTGGAACGCGACATCGAACCCTTGTCGCTCTTCGAAGTGTCTCTGCGCAGAATGGCGCCGCTCTCGCCCTCCGACGACACACTGCTAGGGCGTTTGGGGGGTAGTGGGTTAAGCAGTTGTGACCCACGTGCACATACGAACCACGTGTACACCCATGCCACACCCCTGATGTCTGGGTCCTTGGATGAGTGTGTGCTCAACGGGCACTGTGGCCACAGGGAGCGGGACGGCGTAATTATGAGCGATCTGATTGAGCGAGAGACCGTGGCCCAATCAAAACCGGGCGATAAGGAAGTCTCACGCAGACCGAGCGCTTCTATGCATGGGATCCGCATGGGCGTGTGTGATGTGTGTAAGGGTGCGTATCTGAACTCGTTGGTGTTGGCAACGAAGGCTAAGGGTGAGAGATGGCTGCTGCACCGAGTGTGCGGGCGACGCTGTCACAGCGCAATGGTATGTGTGTACACGCAAAGCAAAAGCATTGTGTACTTTGTGTACATACACGATCGCACTTGTGTTAGCACGGTCATATGTGTGCACACAGGGGACCGTTATATGTGCACATACATCCACGCACACACGCATACGCGCACATCGCTAACTCTAGGTGTATGGGTATTGTATGCATGTAGTGTCCTACTGGTGTCTTCGTCCATGTAAGTATCTCGGACTGGCTTCACACTTGTTTTTGAACTTGGGAGGACTGCGTGTCTACAAAACAATTATTGGATCCACGTGTTCATAGCCGTGTCTACTGCACTTTTCCTGTCGAGTAAAACTTCTGAGTGGATATCGCGTAGGTAGTCGAGTTTTGCATGTAGTGCTTTAGAAAAAATACGGATGTAAGGTTTTCGGGTTTAGGGTTTAGAAATATTATATATGCAATTTAAAATTCTATTTGCATATAAAATTTAAAATTCTATATGCATATAGAATTTTTCCTTTCTGCTGCCAATCTCCGCAAAGAGTTGTTCGACTGTAAATCCGTTGGCACAGACTATTCTCGCGCTGTATCAGACGTTTGCTACGCTTATCAAATCTGTTTCAGCGATTTTCTATCTGTAGTCGGCCTATATGTACCTTTTTTATTATGTGGTAATGTTGATATGAATGTTTCGTTTAGATGAACGTTTATTTATAAAACGCACACGCGTATGTACAAAATAGGGATAAGACACATTATGGAAAATATTTGGTCCCCACTAGGCAAATATAGTCTGAAAGGCTTGCCTTTTTTTATCAGGTGGGGTTGTTTTACTAGCGACACATGGACTAATATCTTGTGTGCCTTTAATTATTGTAGATTAAAGCAGTCGATCTGACCCATAACGGTGGCAACCTCGCAACGTTCCAACCAGCATCAGCTGAAGACGAGCCGCTCATACCACTCCCGGCATGATGGCACCAAGGAACTGTGAATACATGCAAACCGGTATAGGCGTACAGATACACATTCCAGTATACGCGTTATACACGTGGATCCACAGACACATATACACACACATATATATATATATATATTTATATTTATATATATATAGGTATATATAGGTATATATAGGTATATATATATATATATAGGTATACATATGCGTAGCGAACACTTCCCATCACATGGTACATGGCTAGCGAGGGCCCATAACTAATGCAACAGTGCACGATCACATGCAATATACCCCGTGTGCGTTGGAATACTAGTGTGCGTTGGAATACCCAGTGTGCGCATGTGCCCATCACAGCCGTTGCTGCCACATTTGTACACAACGCTTACACTACCGTACTGTGCTGCCATGCACCGTGTTTCTTGCACACGCGCTCAAGCAGACACAGACAAGGTGATTCTAACACACACACAAAGTAAGCATTTTGTACAATGCTGTACAAATACACACACTTCATTGCTGTTGTCGGTCGGCTGCAAAATGTGTGTACCATATCGGCTTGGCGCACTGGTATGTGTGTGATATATATCTCACATATATGCGTTGTGTGTGAGGTGCTCATTGAAGCACATGTCCGTGTCCGTGTCACAACCGCCTGGTGCAACTTGAAGATACCAGCCACGCATGCCACGCACAAACACACTAGATACACTTTCACTAAAACCTCACGCGAGCGAATAAGCCCAATTACGCCTGCGGTACTAGGCCTGATTAAGGCGAGTCTGTGGTCCAAAGGTTGGGGCGGTTCGGTGAACCTGCGTTTGTAATAGCCGCTTGGGAACGACCAGCCCTTATAGTATCCGAACCACTTTTGTGTTGTCGGCCTCAGCAGTACACATGCACACCAAACCACACTTGCCCACGGACACGTCAGGCCCAAGTACGCACGAGCGCATTTGCGCGTACACGTGAGCAGACGCGCACTACACTCACGAACATAAATAAGTATTATTACGTGGGTGTTAGATTGCATGCATACACACACTGCCCTCCCGGTGACCGAATGCGCCGTGATTGCGTGCGTGGGAGGTAGTTGGGTGGTGTGCACTGCATGCGCCTCTCAATAGTAAATCTGATATGAAAGAGACTAGAGACTAAAAATAGATTAGGGACTGTACCACCTCAATGCGGCGGTTGCGCGTAGCTAACAAAACCCGTGCACACGACAGACGAGCTCCTGATTCCAAGGAGAGCGATTTTCTCCATTGGAGTGGTATCATCGGTGGAGCAAGAGTATGAGCACCCGAATAGATGGCTGAATAAAGTCCGCCGCGAGACTTAAAATAGCACATATAATTAAAGTATAAATTCAAATAATGATGGTCTGTACTGCTTGTAGTGAAAACCTCAAGTCGAATAATGATGGTCTGCTTGTAATTTAGATATAAATTAGAAAAAAAGAAGAACTTCGTTGCTTCCAATAAGAATAGAAATTTGATAACTGATGGTCTGGATAGCTCATAGAA
Source organism: Sphaeroforma arctica JP610 (assembly GCF_001186125.1). Classification (NCBI taxonomy): domain Eukaryota; class Ichthyosporea; order Ichthyophonida; genus Sphaeroforma; species Sphaeroforma arctica. The sequence goes on along the minus strand of NW_014040457.1, from coordinate 128,581 downwards.
TATAACTTGATTAATGATTGTCTGTATCGTTTGTAGTTGAAATATATATTTGAATAAGGATGGTCTGGATTGCTTGTAGTTAAATTCGGATAATGATCGTCTATTGTCTGTAACTAGAATATAGTTTTGAATAATGATGGTCTGGATTGCTTGTAATTAGAATATACCCCTAAATAATGATGGTATGTATTGCTTGTGATTGGGATATAAATTTAAATAATTATTGCCTGTATTGCTAGTAATTATAAATTAGAAGTGGAAAAATGATGGTCTGTAATGATGGTCTGGATTGCTTCCAATAAGAATATATATTTAAAAATTGAAGGTATGCATTGCTCCAGTATAAAAAAACATAAATTGTCATATTGATCTTGAATACTGATGGTCTGGATTGATTATAAATAGATTTGAAAATGATTAATGACTGGACAGCTTGTAGTTAAAATGCATATACGAACAATGGTATGGACTGCTTGTAGTTAGCATATGAATTTAGGAATACCTATAGTATGTATTGCTTGCAATCAGAATAAAAAATTGAAAAATGATGGTCTCTCTGGCGTAAAATTAGGATATAAACTCGCATTTGTCTGTATTGTTTGTAAGAAAGATTGTATAAAATTGGATGGTGATCGTCCGTATTGCTTCCACTTACAATGCACATTCAAATATTGATGGTCTGGATTGCTTGTATTTAGCATAAAAGTTTGAATTATGATGGTCTGGACTGCTTGTAATTTGAACATAAATTTGTATATTGCTGGTCTGGATTGCTTTTAATAGAGTATAAATTCGAGCAATGATGGTCTCTGATACTTAACATTTGAATATATATCAGAATAATATGTTTATAAATTAGAATACTGACGATCTAGATTGCATGCAATATAAATATAACTTTGATTAATTACTGTCTGTTCTTCTTGTAATTAATTAAACTTTAAATTTAAATACTGATGGACTGTATTGTTTCTACTTAGGATATAAATTTGTATAATAATGGTCTGGATTGCTTATAATTAAAACGTAAACTTGAATAATGATGGTCTGGATGGCTACCTTTAAGAATATAAGTTTGAAAAATGATGGTCGGTATTGGTTCTCATTAGAATATAAATATAAATTATGATGGTCTGTTCTTGCAATTAGAATAATGACGGTCTGCATTGCTTCTATTTAATTAATATAAATTGATTGGATACTGATGGTCTGGATTGCTTTTAGTTAGAATATAGAGGAAAATAATGATAGTCAGTTTTGCTTGTAGTTTAAGCAAAAAAAAATGAATTCTTTATAGTCTGGATTACTTGCAATAAGAACATAGGTTTCATAGATGGCGGCTGAATTGCTTGTAGTTAGAATTTAAAATGGAATATTCGTCTAGACTGCTTGTAATTACCATATGATTTTAAATAATGATGGTATGTATTGCTTGTAGCTAAAATTTGAATTTGAATAATGATGATATGAAATGCTTGTTAAAAATTCGATTATTAGTTTGATTACTGAATGTGTAAAATGACTACCATTATACAATGGCTTTTAAAAATGATGCTCTGGATTGCTTCTCAATGGAATAAGTGGTTAGGACTTAAATTTGGATACTGGTCTGTTCTGCTTGTATTTAGGATATGAATTTGAAGAATCACAGTCGGTATTGCTTTAAAATAGAATATCAATTTGAATGATAATGTCTGTTCCTAAAAATTAGAATACAAATTTGATCAATGATGATCTGTGTTGCTTTGAAGTAGATTATAAATGCAAATACTGATGGTCTGGATTGCTTTTAATAAGAATATAGCTTTGATTAATATCGATCTATATTGCTTGTATTTAGACTGTAAATTTGAATACTGATGGCCTGTATCACTTCTACTTAGGATATGAATGTGAATCATGATGCTCTGGAATACTTGAATATAAAAATATATATTTGAATAGTGATGGTCAGGTTTGATTGTAACATAAACATAAATTGGAATAATGATTGTTTAGATTGTTTGTTGTTAGAACATGAATTTGAATATTGATGATCATGATTACTAGCAATAAATATGTAAATTTGACTAATGATTGTCTGGATTGCTTATAATTAGACACTGATTTTAAATACTAATGGCCTGTATTCCCTCTACTAAGAAAATAAACTTGAACAATAATAGACTGTATTGATATAAATTTCAAAAATGATGATCTGTATTGATACAAATTTGAATAGTGTTGTTCTGTATTACTTGTGATTAAACTGTGAATTGGAATAATGATGGTCACGATTGCTTGTAACTAGAAATAGAATTGAAACAATGGTCTGTATTAGTATAAATTTACAATAGTGATAGTCTCCGATTGCTTGTAGTGCG
>NW_014040457.1:116641-124744 GCF_001186125.1 Sphaeroforma arctica JP610 | reverse complement strand
GAGGACTGGACTGCTTCTATTTAGAATATAAATTGAATACTGATTTTCTGAATTCTTGCAATGAAAATAAAAGGTTTGATTGTTGATGCTCTGTATTGCTTCTACTCAGAATATAAATTCGAATAGTGATGGCCTGGGTTGTTAGTAATTAATAGTAGCTTTAAGTAATGATTGACTGGACTGATTGTAATTAGAATATAAATTTGAGTAATGATGGTCAGGATTGCTTGGAATATAAATTTGAATTTGATTATTGTTGGTCCGGATTGCTTGTAAAACGAATATAAATTTGAATGATGATGGTCTCTTATTACTTAAAATTATCATATATATCGGAATGATGATGGTCTGTATTGCTTACAAGTAGACTATTAATTTGAATAATGACGGTCTGGATTGCTTGATATATGAATATAACTTTGACTAATGATGGTCGGTATTGCTTGTAATTTGACTTTAAATATAAATACTGATGGTCTGTATTGATTCTACTTAGGATATATATTTTGGCTGAAATTCGTGTCTGCATTGCTTGCAATTAGAATATAAATTTAAATAATGATGGTCTGAATTGCTTCCAATACGAATATAAATTTGATCATCGATGGTCTGTATTGCTTCTATTTAGAGAACATAAATTTGCGTGTTGATCTGGATTGCTTGTGACTAGAATATGTTTGAATACTGATTGTTTGTAATTAAGAGAAATCTGAATAATGATGGTCAGGATTGCTCACAGTTAGAAAATAAATTTGTAATAATTATGGTCTATATTGCTTGGAATGAGAATAATTTCATTTATGCCGGTTAGATTGGTTGTTGAATAGAAAATATATATAAAATATTGGTAGGGATTTCTTCTCATTAAAATACATAGAATAAAAATTTGAATAGTGATGTTCTAGATTGCTAAAAATTTAAAGTAAATTTAAATAGATATGGTCTTGATTGTTTCTAATTGAACAATGTTTTGTATTGAATATAATTTGAACAATTATATCTGAATAATGATGGTCTGGATTGCTTGCAAAAAGAATAAAAGTTTGATTGCTGATGGTCTGGATTACTAATGAATGGAATATAAATTCTAATGTTGATGGTCTGGATTGTTTGTATTTAGGACATGAATTGGAATAATGATGGTCTGTATTGCCTGCAAATAGAATTTGAATTTGGATAGTGATGGCAATTAGAATATGAATCTGAGCAATGATTGTCTGTATTGCTTGGAAATGAATTACAAATTTGAATAATGAGTCTGGATTGCTTGTAGTTGGGATATAAATTTGAATTTTTCTTGTCTGTAGTGCTAATAATTCGACTATAGATTTGAATAGCAATGTACAGCATTGCTTGTGATTGAATGTAAATTTTAACATTTCTGTATTGCTTTGAACTAAAATCATATGCATTGCTTGTAATTAGAATATAAATTTGTGATTTGATGGTTTTTATCGCTTGTGATTAAAAACTAATTTGAATACTGGTGGTCTGGATTGCTTGTAGTTACAATGTGAATTTGAATAGTGATGATCTGTATGGATTCTATTTAGATTATGAATTTACATGAAGATGGTCTGTGATGCTTTTCAAAATTAGAATATACATATGAAGAATGAGTCTATATAACTTTCAATTAGAATATGAATCTGAATGGCCATAGTGTGGATTGCTTGCAATAAAAATATAATTTGAATACAGATGCTTTGTATCTCTTGTGATTGAAATATGAATTGGAATAATGATGATGTGTATTGCTTGTAATTAAAATATGATTTGGATTATAGATACAAAATTTGAATAGATAAGGACTATCTTGCTTGTAATTAGAATATAAATTTGAATGGAGATTGACTTTATGGTTTTTATTTAGAATATTAATTTGAATACCTATAATTGTATTGCTTACAGCTAGACTATAAATAAAAACACTGACGGTCTGTACTCCTTGTAATTAAGAAATAAATTTGAATAAAGATTGTCTGTATTGCTTGCAAGTTGATTATAAAATAGATTATTCATTGTTTGTATTGCTTGCAATGGAGATAAAGAATGATCGAAATAGAAATTCGAATAATCATGGTCTGTATCGCTAGTAATTTTTATTTTTTTTAGTAATGATAGTCTATATTGCTTGTACTTAGAATGTCAATTTGAAAAGTGATTGTCTGTATTGCTTTTAATTGGACTTTTTAAGTTTGAATCTAATTGCCTGTATTTTTCCTACCTAGTATATAAATTTAAATAATGATGGTCTGAGTGGCAATTTCAACAATTATAGTCTGGACTGCTCGTAGTAAGAATATAAATTTGATTAATGATGGCTAGAATAAGTGCATTGCTTGTAGTTTAAAGACTATATTAATTTAAATACTGACAGTCTATTTTGCTTCTACCTAGTGTATAAATTTTAAAAACGATGGCTGTATTGTATAAATTTGAGCAATGATTGTCTGTAATGCTTGTCAATAAAATATATATTCGATCACTGGTGGTCTGCATTGCTTGTAGCTAGGATATAAATTTTGAATTATGATGGTCTGTATTGATAAAAATTTGAACAATGATTTTCTGTACAGTTTTTAATTAGAATATATATAAAAATTATGATGGTCTGAATTGCTTGTAGTGAGAATATAAATTTGAACATTGATTGTTTCTATGCCTCGAATTTGATTAATGATGGTCTGGATTACTTGTAGTTAGAATATGAATTTGAAAATCATCGTCCGCATTGCTTGTATTCAGAATATAAATTTGAATAAGGATGGCATGTATTGTTTGTAGTAAAAATATAAATCTGAATAATGATTGCCTGTATTACCTGTATTTAGAATATATATTTGAAATAGTGATGGTCAGAATTACTTGTAATTAAAACGTGAATTTCAATATTGAGGGCCTGCATTTTTTTGTGTATTTAGGATAAAAATTTGGACAATATGGCCTGTATGCTTGAAATATGAATATAAATTAAAATATGAGGATCTGGATTGCTTGTAACTAAATATTAGAATATGAATTTGAATAATACTTCTCTGTATGGATATTAGTTTGAATAATGATGGTATGTATTGATTGAAATTAAAATATGGATTTGAATACTGATGGTCTGTATTGTTTGCATTATAAAAATACAAAAATTTCGACTAATTGCTTGTATTGCTTGTGCACAAACCCTTATACGTCTCGAAAAAATTATGAACACCTCTAGACGTGTGTGGCCAAGAAGGAACTATTTGTTGTGCGCATCGACGTACCGTTTCCTTATGACCATGAGTGATGAGGGTGTATATAAGTCATATGCTAGGCAGAACAGTAGCAAGAGTCTGCGCAAGTCAACCCTAAATCCTGAACGGTTGGAGATGCATAGTAGCTGAGAAAGTAATTATGTATCCTTGTAAGATTCGGTCTATCAAGGCGATATTATCGCCTTAGAGTAATTAAACGCGTAGGTAAAATCTAAGTATCGTGATAATTTCAAAGCAAATAAATGAAATGAGTCTTTTAGTAAAGTTAGGTATGCCTCGTGAAAACAGCAATACTCTCCGGGATTGTGAGGCTGAGACATTGCCTATATATAATCCTATCAGTACTGTTTTCGCCGAAGGGATTTTATTTAGTGTTTCGTTGTCGCTCTATAGAAACTACAGTATGTTTCGTTGGGGCGAATCTGAGAGACTCATAAAATCCTATCTTTAGAAAAAATAGTAAAAAAAGAAGAAGAAAAAATACTCTGGATGTCTTTTGTTATTATCTTAACCAATAACTTTCCACTTATCAAGAAATACCGACCCAGCCTTCATCAGACTGGCACATCTGGTTGGCTGATCGGAGGATAAACTAGGTAACGTTAATAGTCCCTAGAAACCTATATTCGGTTGAGCCATCTCGCTACCGAAGTATTCAGATAAAAATAGATTTGGAAAGTAAATATAGTTCTATTAATAGAACCAGACCAAATCTTATGTTTGGTATTTTACTGGGGCCTTTTAATGGCCTCGTCCAAATATCTGATATGTAAAATGGACAAGGTATTAATTAATAAAACCGTTAAAAACCATTTAGGAAACTTAAGTTCCTCGTAGAAGCTTCAAACGGGAATTTACTGACCACTTCTTCCCATCAATCTTTCCTGAACCACTACAGCGACTATGAGAGCCATACCATATGTTCATACATTGTATCATACATACTTGCCATTTTTGAAATAAATAATATTATCCCTATTAAGAAAATCTTTCCTGAACCACTACAGCGACTATGAGAGCCATACCATATGTTCATACATTGTATCATACATACTTGCCATTTTTTGAAATAAATAATATTATCCCTATTAAGAGTACGTTTTTAGTATACTTACTGCTTAAGAGTACGTTTATAACATCGAGTCTAATGTGGAGGCCCGGCTATTACACAGCCCCACCCAGCTTGAGACCCAGGAGAAGCAAATTGCTCACTCAAGCTGATTATGGGCCAAAAAGTGAGAAAGAAAAAACGGGTCGAAAACATTAAGTAGCATAATATATAGTTAATGTTTCTCAGGCGGAGAAGTTAAGCGTTCTCAGTTACCCTTTGAGTTTTGGGCTTAGGTTCAGTAGGTCCGTGGTGGTCGACTGGACGCTTCTTACACTTCAGTGTCTTAAGCACATATGTAGGGTGAGCATTAAAGCTCGGGATATATGCTGTAGGCGAATAAGTGTTAACTTCCGTGCCTTCAGACATTGGAAACATGCTATATTTTTAAGCTCGTGACTTATGCAGGCGTTTATGCAATTTTCGATTGAAGGCTTTTAAATAGTCTTGATTATCGAAAGCATCTGAAGTCAACTCAGCGATTGTACCGTTTATAATCGTGTACGATAGTATGTATAACCTCCCTTATCCGTTCTCCATATAATGTCTTTAAATTCAGAACGATCAAGAGGGGCATAAGTCATGTCTTCTTGCGAGTATAATCTCTGTAGTCGGAATACGACTTGTGCCTATATTCAGCGCAATAGAACCATCGGGGTTATTTACCTCATATGTTCCACTTTTAGTGTCTACTACAGAGATTATATATGGACCTGTCCATTTAGATGTTAATACAGTAGCATCGGAATTACGTTGACGGATTTTAATTTTGTCACCGACCTGATACTCTGCTATCTTCTTGGTAGTGTTCCAACGCTTTTGCCTTTGTAATAAGGCTATATTGCGTATTTCTCACATGCAAGGATATACAACGTTATAAATCCGTTGTACCTTCTCAAACCATGGTAACTCATGGTGATCAGGTTCGTCCTTGTAAAATTGTATTTGTAACTCACTATATCGGCCACGAAAATAGTGAGCGGGTGTAGTTCCTGTAACCGGATCAGCACACTCGGAATTGCCTTCTTTTTGCCCAGAAAAACCTCATTTGTATTCACCGATTGCAAAATCGCCTTCTTTTTTTACACATTTTTTTTTTTTGTGTGTTTGGCAGGGGAGGCTCTGAGCCCTTGCCAGCTAGCCCAGCCAGCGAGCCGGGGCCTGTATGTGCAATTTGCCGTGGCCATTGGAAGCCTTGCGGGTGAAACGAACCAGGCTGAGGGTAGCATTGTCCTAAACGCATCGGGGGCGGCACTGAACGCGGCTAGCGCGGGCAATTATGTATTTTTGAAATCAAATTTATTTCACGTATAAAAAAATAAGATGGCGGCCTTGATCATCTTTGCGATGATATTTTTGCTACTCGTGGTGGTCGGGGTAATCGTTGCGCTCGTATATTTTACGTCCACCACTGACGACACGACCACAGCCATAACCGAAACAACGACTACGGGCAGCACCAACACGGCCGCAGACTCTACTACTACTACTACTACTACTACTACTGGAGCCCTGACTAACCGATCATGTACTACTACTAGTGGTGGGAGCGGCAATCGTCGAATGCCGCGCCTTGGGCTCGGTGTGTACGCCGGACAAGAAGCCAGGGAACTGGATGTGGGCTTTGAGTGGAGATACTACACCATGGCCGAGCTCAGCAGCCCCACCACCAGGGGCGAGTACAACTGGACGACCCTGGAAAAGGATCTAGCTGGCGCCAAGTCCCGTGGCCGGCCAATGGTCGTGCGGATCCAGGACCAGAGTGGCACCAACTCTGGTGACGACCAAAAGTCTTTACTGCCCCCGTTCGTGAACCAGCCGAAGAAGGTGCTGTTCGGCAGCTCAAAGTTTGTGGGTGTGGACTGGTCGTCCGCGGACGTGTAGCAGTTTGAGCTCGACTTTTTCACGGCGTTCGCGGCCAAGTTCGATAAGGACACGCGGATAGCGTACCTGCAAACGGGCTGGGGGTTCTGGAGCGAGAGCCACCTGTACCACGACGGCACCGACTATATCAAGCACGGGGTCAACTATCCTTCGAAAGAGTACCAGGCCAAGTTTGTGGACCACCTGGCCGGCCTGTTCAAGTATCTGACGTTTTCGTTCAGCATTGACGGCGCGCTCAGCGGATTGCCCCTGGACGATCTCAGGTACGGGGTCGTTAACGACTCGTTGACGGCCAAGGGCAGTAGTAGCCAGGACACTTAATATGAGCAGCTCAACTTTGCCGAGCGCAACAAGACCCGGCCCAGCGGCGGCGAGTTCCCCGACTCGATCAAGACGCCGTTTGGGGATGCGGCGCTCCTGGATCGCGTCAAAAAGTACAATGTGCAGTACGTGTTTGCGAACCAGCAGCGCGAGTACCCGAACTGGGACCAGTCCGTGGCGGCCGTGATGCAGGCATGATATTAAAAAAAATATTAAAAATAAATAAACTGTAATTAAAATATGCGTTCAAAAACCCTGATTCTTGTCGTTGTTGGACTGCTAGTCCTAGGAATACTGTTTGTTGTTGGTATGAGATACTACGTGCTGGCATACATGGTGGCTGACCAAGCCAACTATATAGAAAATTTGAAGAAATCGCCCGAATCATCAGAAGAAACTTGATTTTATGTACCCGATTTTTATACCTGATTTATGAACCTGTTTTTATATACCCGATTTTTATACCTGGTTTATGAACCTGATTTTATATAATATGGCACATCCCCCAGAAACACTCCGAGAGCGTCAGCGCCCACTTTCCAGTCCTGTGTGCTTTCGGGAAGGATAAATATTTTCTGCAGCATGTCAAACGGGAGTGGCTCCCGGACTTGGTACAGCACGCCGGCACTGTACTGCCTGCACGTCGCCAAAAGGTCGATTTTCCTCCCGTTATAAAAGGTCCCGTACTGATTCAGCCCGTGCATATAAGCATTGAGTTGCCTTGCCGAGTTGGTCGAGAACACACCAATGGTCTCCAGACGCTTGCACTCTTCGCGAAACTGCGTAAATATCCGGCAGCACGTCGGTTCTGCGAGTACCGCTGCAAAGAAACAGAGGCCGAGATCAGGTACGTGGTCCAGCATCTTCAGCCAGTACAGGTAGCTGGGATTGTTGATTGCCCTTGTCAGCCGCCCCAGCTGCAGAAAGATACGCATGTTGTCGGCGTCGGCAAGTCTGAACATGCACGCAAGGAAATCGTGTGGTGCTGCAATGATTGTCGCCCAGGCCACCCCCACCAGCTCGTCCATCTCGGGGCCGGCCAGATTTGTGTTCCACAGCTCGACAAGCATCGGATACTCCTCACACAACAACATGGACTCACGTACAAAGTTGTCGAATTCCTGTGCCGTGTTCACCGCCAGCATACGCTGGTACAGGTATGGGATGCCTGTGGTGGTGGGGGACATCTTCCCGTAGTACAAGTAGGGGCCAAATGCACCGCGAACGACCTTGACTGTCCGACTGCTGACCGTCGTCTCGTTCGCCCACGGTCCCATCTGGGAGACGAACTGGGGGCACAGGAACTTTGTGTTGTAGCTGTCCGGCAAGTACTGCTTGAGAACATTGACGCTCGCGACGTGCATGGTAATCAGGGAATTGTGAGGCTCGCTGGCGTAGAACTGTAGAAATACGGCCTCTGGTCAGTCTAAAATATCAAGATCAATTGAGATATTACATTGGTTTTTATTTGTATTTTAAATAATTTAATACAAGCTCTTTTCCAATATTTCCAAAAGTGTTCTAAAATTCACTTTGATG
>NW_014040457.1:107710-116621 GCF_001186125.1 Sphaeroforma arctica JP610 | reverse complement strand
GACTAAATTGTATTTTAGTTTAATATAGTTTGAAACCTAGTAATTTCCATCGAAGTTTACAGAACCCGCGTGCCTGAGCGGCGAAAAAGAAGGCAAACTCTCGTCGCACATACAGCTCAGCGAAGGAGGGTAGGGTTTCTGGAATTTCTGGACGGCCCAAAGTGTCCAGTATATTGATGGCTTCGTTGGTGCGAGCCAAGTCTAGTGCACTAAGGATGCGTACTCACAAGTTCATATTTTGAGACTGAAATTTGGTATGAAAATATAGATATATACAAAAACAATTTATATATCTATACTGGACACATGTCCACAAGAGTAGTGAGTACATGAGAAGGGAGTGATCGATGAAAGGTGTTTAGGGGGCTGATGTCGAATACGGTTATAGTGTCATGAGAGGGGGATATCCGTGTATATAAGGATGTTGATTTTTTTTCTTCTTATCACAAATCAACAACAACACAAAAACAAAAAACCGAAATCATGAGTTTAAGTATGTTATCCGATGCCTTGTACAACAGCGACGTTGAGCTGGTCAAGGAGCTTTTGAAGAACAAGAACTTGACGTTTGATCCGTCCGTGTTTACAATAGCTATCACTCTGGGGAATCTGGCCATTGTGAAGCAGCAGCTGCAGGATGGACGTGTGAACCCCACGGCCATCCACTTTGACATGGCCTGTAGCCAAGGGCGGCTGGGTATGGTGCGACTCTTGCTGCAAGATCCACGGATCGATTCAACGGCACTTGGCGGCTCAGCGTTCATTTTTGCTGTGCGCAAGAGAAACAGAAACGTGGTTAGGGTGCTGCTTCAAGACGGCCGAATTAATCCGGGGGTAAACATCGATGCTGCCATTGCTTATGTGGTCAAACACAACTGCGTAAAAATGGCCCAAGTTGCTGCTCCAGGATCACCGCGTGGGCGTTAGTCGCGTTGTGGGACGCGGACGCAAACATCTGATATCGCCGGAAATGTGGAAAATCATCAACACACGTCCGGAAATGGCCAAGCTTCCGGGGATCTTTGTACCCAGCTTTTCTCCTATAACATACAAGGACACTTTACGTATGGAGAAGTACCTTGAAACTGCACTCGAGACACTTTCAACGTACACTAGGTCGGATGCCTTGATCTTTCCTACTTGGGGGTGTTGCCGGGGACACGCGAGTCTCGGGAAATGGTAGCCCGGGGCGTTGCCCTTGGTCTGTTCAACCACGGTGCCACGAACAGCATTGCCAGTCACACTGTTCATAGATACAGTACACTGTCGTGTGTGTTGATTGATCACATGCTTGATAAAAAATAAAGATCTGATATAAAAACCCGATTTTTATACCTGATTTATATACCTGATTTAATAGACCCGATTTTTATACCTGATTTATATACCTGATTTTACACCTGATTTATATACTCGATTTTACGAACCTAACTCTATATACCCGATTTATATGCCCGATTTACATACTGAACTCGATTTAATATAATAATAGAAAATGACGGAATACACAATAAAATGGGGCGACGATGCGTTTGCGACGTTTGAACAATACAAAATCCGGGTGATGGGGCAGGAAAATTGTGACACTGGACACAAGACCGCCAAGCACTGGACAGTGGTCAAGGATGCCAAATACGGCAACGTGCTCCGCAACGATATCCACGGTGAAGACCGCGACGGCTGCGAAGATCCCTCGGATCCTACTGATGTGCGTAACCGCAACGAAATTACATGGTGGACTGAGGATGTCGAAACCAAAATGATGCGGGCGGCGTACGGCGATACGCGCTCGTACAGGTGGAACCTCAAGGTGCCGAACGGCACACCGAGTTCTGAGCAGAAATCGTTCTATGTGTTGTGGCAGATAAAAACTCGGGAGGGGGGAGGCGACCGGTCCCTGGTGATGTCGTTGGAATTGCGCCACGAGGAGCTGATTGTGTCGGCCGGTATACGTCCCAAGCAGCCATTTGACGAGGATATCGCGCTGGTCGCGCTGTTGCAAATATGGGACAAGTGGGTTGAAGTGACCATTGTGATTTACTTCCAGGACGCCGGCACTGGTGCTATTCTAGGTGAAAAGGAACTCGGAAACATTGACTCGTGGCAGAGTGGCGACACAGATTCGGTGATTCGCACAGGGCAGTACCGTCGCTTCCAGCCCGAATATGCCGGGCGCACGATGAGCACGTTTATAGGAGATATTCACGCATACGACTACGATGTACTTTTGACTCCCCCCAAAAAGTGCCAGTGTCGCATCCGCCGTAGTATGGACATGTGGCCGAGGATAAGTGTTTGCACCTGGTGTGTATCACTTTTTTTTGTTTATTTTGTTTATTTAATTTTTTGTTTATTTATTTTTTCAAAAACAATCGCGAAGTAGTTTCAGTCTGCAGGTGATAATGCTGACTCCCGACTTTTCAACGGCGGGCGAAAAGTCTGTAAAAGCCGCGTTTCGCTGTACGAGGATTTCTCGGCCCTGATTCTCACAGAGGTTGCGTGCATCAAAGTACGAAACGTCGCTGGGTATACAGAATCGGAGCACGGTATCGCCGCTCGAGTAAATCCCCACATCGGTGGTGCAGGGTGTGAATCCGTAGTTCACGAGCACACCAACGTGTGTGGGATCAATCGCATTTGTTATGCTACAAAACACCCAGTCCAATTTCCACCGCCACTGCCAAGGCTGCTTGGTGCGGACCAGTTGGTCGGTGTTTGCGATGTACGTCATTACGGCATTTCCTGGGGCCGATTTCAGCCTGTTCGGCAGCGTCTTCAGCGTCTGACACAGCGTGTCCACCTGAACATTGTTCTCCACATAGTCATGGTAATACACTTCAATATCTAATGACGTATATGCAGTGTTCGACCCCAGTTTGTCGAATACGGCGGAATATAGATTTTTTTCTTCCGTGGTTATGTATGGACACGTCAACGACAGCAATAGCGATAGTGGTAGCGATTTCAACTTTATTTTTATTCAATGCTACTTGACATTTTTATTCACGCGCTGATGTGGCTTGATGGGGCTGTTGGCTCTTTATTCAGTTCCGCTGCCCTCAGGGCCGCATTTCGCGCGTCAATCTTTGCATTGCACTCGCGGCAGTTTGGTTTTTTTGTAGGGTATAAAGCAAAGTCGTGGCAACCGGGATTTCTTTGATGTCGCTGTCTAATAAAAATCTTTCAAGGTCTCTTTTCACTTCCAAGTCGGGAATGGTCTTGAAACTCGGCTCATAATCCAGGAATTCCAACAGCCACGCGATGAGGGGAACTTGCTCCGTTTCTTCACCTTGATACTGGGACAGAGAATCCGTCTGGATGCAGATACTCGTTGAGAAAAACGGTCGAAATCACAATGACCATCTCCTTGACTGGATACACGCCGGGGTTTGTTCGGACGAAGCTGAGAAGTTGAGAAGTACTCATGATTAGTAATTGATTTTTGGATTAATAGGAAGTGAAATAAAAATCGGAAAAACGATCGCTTTTATAGGAAAATGTTGACGATAATTTTTTTATAAATAAATCCCTCCACCATTCATCCTTGTCGTGTCAGGGTATGTGGAGGGAGTTTTTTTGTTTAGTTATATATAAGATACACACACACACACACACACACACACACACACACACACACACACACACACACATACCATCATCATTATAATGTACAAGTACAAAGGTGCCTTCAACATACATGAATTCATCCTTGGCCACGGAGATCTGTATGTAATGTACACAAGACTACGTGAGAACAAAACATTCCAGCAGGTGGCCAAGCACCGTGTGCCCGCATCTCTAAAATCCAAAGGGTGGAGGATTAATCTGTCGTTTCGCGTAGTAGCAGACAACAACACCTGGACCCACCATATTGAACGTGCCGAGCTAGCTAAAGTGCTTGACATTGCAATCATACCATCTACTTCTGCGCACCGTGTGGCTCTGATTCGTGACTCTACACTCGGCATGTGGAGCTCTGTGGTTCGAACCGCACTCTTTGCCACCGCGGTGCCGGATCACACAGTCATGTTTGGCAAGCGCTACACCAACAATGGTCGCTGCGTGGTCGACTGGTTCGATGCCATTAAGGGCGTTAAGTGTACACCGATTCCTGAAGCCATTGTAGGTCTTGTGACATGCGTCGAAGAGATTCTGGGGGCCGATCGCTCCCAGATTCTAGTACACGGAGTATTGTATCCCACTGCGAAATGCAAGCTCGACTGGCACGCGGACAATGAGAGTATTTTAAATGGATTGTGCATTGCCTCGCTAACATTTTTAGAAAACCACACGCAGGGTCGACGTGTGTTTCAGGTGAAATCTAATAAATAAATGGGTGGGGGGGGGGGGGGGGGGGGGTTTGTTCTTTTTTTCAAGGCATAAATGACTGCCGCGATAATAGCGGTAGTGGTGGGGATATTCCTGATTCTGGTATTTGTGCTGGTATTTCTGGGATTCTATTTTTGGGGGGGGATCCAGCTCCAGCAGCGCCACGACTGTTGTTGTCCCCAGTGTTGTTGGTGGTACTAATACAACGACCACGAGCGAGGATGATGGTACGGCCACAAACACCACGACTACAACCGGGGAGGATACGCCTACAAATACCGACACAGACTGCAGTCTCGTGCTCTCCTCCGACACGTCTGAGGCCAGTGTCAAGGCGGCCGTGGAGAGAGCCGGTATGCGAATCGAGGACTACAAACAGACACACGACTTTGATCACTATGCAAGTGTGCTGGACTCGCAGCTCAACGAACAAGTCATGGAATTTACGCTGCGCACCAACGACTCCAACGGCGCCGGAGACTCTCAGAAGCCGCGCAACGAGCTCACGGGACCGCCCGACGGGCCCAGCGCCACGTCGCTCAAGGTCAACGATCACACAATCCAGTACACGTTTGCGCTCAAGATCGTGCCTCCCATGGACACCGAGGACAGCTCTCTGCACCTTTACCAAGTGTTTAACAACGGGCCGATCGCTGTGCTGACAGTCAACAAGAACATGGTGGCGCAGTTCCACTCTCCTGGGGGCGTGTTCGACAACATTGACTTGTTCAAAGTCAAGGAACACTTTGACAAGTGGTACATGTACATGATCACGGCAAGGTTCAGTAAGACGGCTCCATCACTGGAATTCTCTGTAAAGTCTCTAGGTCACTCAGGTGCGGACCCACTGGCGGCCGTTAAGCCGCCGCTGAAAAAGGACATGGCCATTGCCAGCGGCAGCTACCTGAAGCCCAAGGTGGGGCTGTACTTTGTGAGAGACACGGGGCCCAAAGAGACGTTTACAACACGAGTATCCAGATTCAGATGCCGTTTGCTAGATTAGTGTTAACTTTAACTTAGCATGCATTTTTATTATTATTTTTTAAAGACACTATACACCCGCTGAGCGAGTGGGTGCACAAACAGACAACCAGGATTCTTGACCTGGAGACCGTAGAGTTGCCGGCGTCGATCAGTCAGCTTGTGCACCTTGGCCTGGCAACTCTTAATCGACTCGACAAACCGCTTCTTCTCACACCGCGGCTGGACTCTGCGGCGGCAGAACTGCGTAGTCTTGCGGTGAAATGTGTTTGCATTTGCGGGCCCAAACTGGCTCCTTGGTCCAACGTACGGATGCAGGATAAATCCAGACTCGGCCATTCCAGACAGCGTTTCCAGCTGCGTCTGCGTCAGGCTGCCGCTTGGATTGTGCGTCCCTACCACGTAGCGTTCCTGCACATGGCCGCGTGTGGGTTTAAACTTGCCCTTGCCTTTCGCCGGGTTAATGTTCATCTCAAAGTGTACCACCCCAGCGGTCCAGCACACAATGTCGCCGGGCTCGGGGATTACAATGGCATCCGCGGCCTCCAGCACATCCACTATAGCGTCAGGATTCGACAGTGAGGTAAAGCCTGCCGTGGACTTGTCCCGGTACATGGCTGAGATGTCTGGCTGGTGCGTGCCCCGCCCAAACACCAGGCGTACATCGCCCTCCCTGTATCCAATGACCATGGCCTGCACACGATTAAACGATTCCGAGGTGGGATAGTCGTCAACGTAAGGTACAGTCATGGCACCCCGAAATGTCTTGAACGGATTCCGAGACATCATATCGCCCACATTTCCCGTAACCTGGAACAGGATGGCCGTGGTCAGTTCGCTGTCTGAATGGTCCATCACCGCCAGATTAGCCTGGAACCCGGACCCCGGGGCACACACGGTTGGCTGCACGTCTAGCTCTTGCAGTTTGGTTGCGTGATAATCCGACTTGGCTTCTGGCTGTGCATACAGAAATCCAAATCCCTTGTTGCCGACAACTCCCGTGGGCCACAGCACCTTCTGCTGAGCCCCCTGTACATCGTAGATGGTCTTGGCCGCATCAACCTTTGCCCCATGGGCCGCCGTATCAATACTGGGCTTAATGTCGCTGTTTGTACCCACTTAAGGTGGTACGGCCAATCATCTGCATCATCCGTTAATGCAGTACGCAGGAGGAACTTAGGTCTTCTATGGCGCGTTTCATTCGCGGCTTGCGTTTGCGGCTTATATAGCACACCTCTCTTATGGCATATGCCTGATACGAGTACTAGCGATTCCATTACATCATCGCAGAACTCACTACCGTTGTCAGTGTACATGATACCTGGCCACCCGTGGTCAGCAAACACTTGGCAACATAATTCTGCCACGGTCTACGTATTCTTATCCTTTAATGGATAGAGCAAGTTAAACCGTGACGCCACATCAAAGAAGTGGCATACGTAAAGGTCGCCTGTGTGCTCGGACGTGGGCAGGTCAATCAGATCAATGATGACCCTGTGCTATGGATCATCTTCAGTCACACTCTTAAGCGGTGCGAACCCATAGCGCTTGATCTGATTGAGATCACAGTCTGTACATGACTGATATACTCTGTCAACTAGTTGCCAGCTTAGGATGCGCGATCCCATTTCGCTTAGCATCTTTAAGTGCGTCTACTACGTTCTGGGGCTTCAGCTTATGATTTTGCGTCAGCCAAGCAAGAATGGTTTCATCATTCTGCTCCTCCCGAATAAAGGTAGGGTGTTGAGAATCCACTTGCGTTGTCTCTAAGTCTGTAGTGTTTCCAGACTCCTGTCCTGCTTTCGCATGAGTGTCATTGTGCTCATGTGCGTTAGATACACCTGACCTATTAAATAGTCGCATTATATGTGTATACGCTTCAGGATTGTCTTTCATTAGTCCCTTTAGAAATAAGGGTTGAAAGACTTCGGGCTTGGACATTATGTTATTGAACAGAGTCCTAGCTAGAGACTGACGCTTCTTAACAGTAGTGTCATAGTAGATTGTATTTCTTGTGCACAGACTTCAAGTGCTATGTTGCCTTTGATCTGCTTAACGTTCAATTGGGTAGAGAGTGGAATCTCTGATTCTTTGACCTTGTTAAGGAAGGTCTCAGAAGGGGTCCATTTGGTTGTTCCAATGGGACTTATACGACATATTATAGTATGTCTCCAGAGCGTCTTCTGGACGGCTCGGGTACCTTGATATAGGAAAGTATCTACTTCCCTATCTAAATATATTGGCTCGCATAGTATCATGCTTATTTATTCATTGAGCCATGGATCTTTACTCCGTAATGGGCAACACAACGTGATGGTAGCTTTATGTATATGAACACAATTTAATAGCTGGGTAATTAACTGCCATGGTGGATTAGCCCACGCATTATTTTTGGAGAGGTCTATTTAAAAGGTGTCTCCCAAAGGATGATTTAGAGTCCTGTAATTCGATAGTTGTGCATTATGATGTGCAGCAAACATATCTATGGTGTGTGGCCCAAATATCTTTTGAGCCTGTTCAAACCACCTGGGAGTACACTTTCAGTCAGTGGCAAGTAACTCACGTACGGATTTATTAAAGTCCGGTACGAAGCGTGATAACCTATCCGGTAAATGGTTATATATTCCTGGCAGATGTTTTATATCAAAATGAAACTTTGATATTGCATCATACCAGCGATTCAGTAATTGTGAGTCGGGTTTCATCTCTTTCATATATTGAAGAGATTTCTGATCACACATCAGCGTAAATGATGTTCCGTATAAGTAATCTCGGAAGTGTGTTTGAGCTGCCAATATGGCTAATAGCTCTTGTTTAACAGTTGGGTAATACAACTGTGAAGCATTCATTGCTCGACTAAAGAATTGTATAAATCTAGGTTTGTTATCTATAACCTGATATAATACTCCTCCTAAGGGTAAGTCGGAGGTGTCCGTTGCTATTTTAAACGGCACGCCATCGACTGGTCCTTGTACAACAGGGGCTTGTTGGACTGCGTGTTTAAGCGCTTCAAATGCGTCATCACACTCTTTAGTCCACAAGTCTCCTAGTTTGTCTTTATGACATCTTAAGTGTCCAAAAGGTTTAAGATAATCAGCTAAGTGTGGTACTCCATCTGAAAAGAAGTTTACAAACCCACACATGTTGTTGACATATCTTCCTGTAGTTGGTGTTCGCTAATCTAACAGGTGTTCCACCTTGCCGGGGTCGATTTTAATACCTTCCCCAAATATATGGTAGCCTAAGAGCTGTATTTCGCTTATTGCGAAGTGGCATTTCTTCTCGTTAATCTTGAAGTTTTGCTTATTGAGTCTCTTAAGGACTCGTCTGACTAATGCGGAATGTTCGCTTTTAGTCTTAGAAAAGACGACTATGTCATCTATATAGACTTGCACGTTAGGCAAGTCTGCAAACATGTCCTCCATTACTTGTTTGAAGAATGCTGGTAAAGAGTGTAACCCGAAAGATGCGCCTCTGGACCTGTATTGTTTACCTTTCCACGTAAAACTAAAGTATTTACGATATGCTTCATATACCTGCATTTGATGGTATCCTTGTGTAAGGTCTATAGTTGTAAATACTGTAGCACCTTCTATCCTTC
>NW_014040457.1:102892-107478 GCF_001186125.1 Sphaeroforma arctica JP610 | reverse complement strand
ACACTTTAACTGTGTAAAGTCCACCTTGGTTAAGTCAAGGCTGATATACCCGTCGTTAAAACGGAATTTTGCCCAATCTGTGATCTTTATCTTCTTATCAACTAGAATCAGATCTATGATTTTGTTTGCATAGTCAGGGATGAATGCCTTGACTGTGTCTGACGGGGGCTTATATGGATTCAGACAGTTATTGTCTGACTGATCCTTTAATGGATCTATATTATTTGATAGACCAGCTACGGTTATACCTAGAGTGAGTAAATCGCTCATTCCGACTATAATGTCGTACTTCTGTGACATCTTAACTATCACAGCTTGGGTAGTGATATTCCTATCATCGGCCAGGGAGATTTGAACATCTGTGGCCATGGTATCACACGTAGAAGTTTTATCATCTGCTAAATTGAGTTGAGTTTTTTGTGTTCTCCTTTCGATATCTTTCATTAATGCAAAACGATCGGATATACATGAAATTTCAGAACCAGGATCAACCAACGCAAGGATTTTATTTCCATTGCAATATACAGGGATTATTACACGCTCATCTAAAGAGTCGTTGTATTGTCTGTGTAACGATTGTACCTGGTAGTACTTTCACTCCAACTTAATGTCAGCCTTTTTGTCACAAGACTTAGTGTGATAGCCATTGGTCTTCTCACACTTGTCGCACTTAATAAGAAAGTGTGTACAGGTGGATGCATGCCTGCCATTCCAATAACCGATAGGGGTCAATTGGTACATGTCATACCCACACTGTGCGTCGGCACATTTCTTAATCTCCTTAAATGGAGGTTCCTTGTCTTTCGCCTCCGCGCGTGCCCGTTTATTGGGTCGCGTGGATAGAGTGGAGTCACGAGCACGTGTATGTTGGGGTCTCTCGTTCGAGGTCTGCCTGGATACGTAACCGTGATCTGTGTGCTCCCGCGGCTTCTTAACAGCCGGTTTTCCCTTCGATGTTACTCGGTGTGCGGGAAAAGGGGTGGATACAGTATCATAAAACTGTTCCCACGTAAGTCGGGATAGAGGAAACTTTGTTTCATGTCCCTTGTCTCGAGCCTCAGTAGCGTGTTTACGTCGCAACTCGGTGTACAGGCTCTCACGGTCATTATTCCCTATGTTCTTACAGAACACGTGCATAACCAGGAACTCGTACCATCGCTGTGCCTTGTCCATTGTTATATCTGGACGTTTCAGGTCAGCATCTAGCCTCAGAATATAACTCTGAATGGGCGTGTTCTTAACTGGTTCAGTTAAAATAAAAATAAAATTCCACGTGACTCACAAGCATGATAATTCCAGGTGATTGAAGATCGCTTTAATCCCATATTCACTCACAGGCATGAAACATCCCAGTGAGTGAGATTACATTAATTTCACAGTGATGTATAATGATATTTTCCAGTGATTGCAGATCGTCTTAATTTCATGGTGATGTACAACAATATTTCCCAGTGATTGAAGAATGCCTTAGTTCCATAGTGACTCACATGCATGATACTTTCCAGTGATTGAAGAAAGCCCTCATTCCATAGTGACTCACAGGCATGGATTTCCCAGTGATTGAGAATTCATTAATTTCACAGTGAATTACATCGATATTTCTCAGTGATTGAAGATCGCCTTAATTTTATAGGGATAATAATAGTTATTTCAAAAATGGCAAGTATGTATGATACAATGTATGAACATATGGTATGGCTCTCATAGTCGCTGTAGTGGTTCAGGAAAGATTGATGGGAAGAAGTGGTCAGTAAATTCCCGTTTGAAGCTTTGACTCACAAGTTTGATATTTCCCAGTGATTGAAGAATGCCATAATTTCACAGGGATGTATAATGACTTTTCCCAGGATTGAAGACCGCCTTAATTTCAAAGTGGTTCATAAGCATGATAATTTCCTTTGATTGTAGAATGCCTCAATTCCATAGAGACTCACAGGCACGATATTTTTCATTTATTGAAGATAGTCTTATTTCGCAGTGGTTCACAAGCAAGATATTTTCTAGTGATTGAAGAAGTGGCTCACAAGCATGAAATTTCCCAGTGAATGAAGAAGTGGCTCACAAGTATAATATTTCCCAGTGATTGCAGAAGTGGCTCACAAGCATGATATTTCCCAGTGATCGAAGAATGCCTTAATCCCATAGTGACTCACAAACATGATATTTCACAGTGATTGAAGAATGCCTTAATCCCATAATGACTCACAGGAATGATAATTTCCATGATTGAAGATGGCCTCAATTCCACAGTGGCTCACAAGTATGATATTTCCTTATAATGATATTTCCCAGTAATTGAAGAAGTGGCTCACAAGCACGATACCTCCCAGCGATTGAAGAAGTGGCTCACAAGCATGATATTTCCCAGTGATAGAAGAATTTCTTAAAACCATAGTGACTCACAGGCATGATTTTTCCCAGTGATTGTAGAATGGCTCAATTACATAGAGACACACATGCATGATATTTCTCAGTGATTGAAGAATGCCTAAATCCCACAGTGATTCACACGCATGATATTTCCAATGATCGAAGACGGCCTTAATTCCACGTTGGCTCTCAAGTGTGATATTTCCCGGTGATTGAATAATGCCTTAATTCCTCAGTGACTCCCAAGCATGATATGTGCAGTGATTAAAGAATGACTCGATTCTATAGTCATTCACAGGCATGATATTTCCCAGTGATTAAAGATGGCCTTAATTCCACAGTGGCCAACAAGCATGATTTTCCCCTGTGATTAAAGAATGGCTTAATTCCACACTGACTCACAGGCATGTAATCTCTCAGTGATTGAGAATGTATTAATTCCCCAGTGATGTATAACGATATTTCCAAGTATTTAAAGAATGCCTCAATTTCGTAGTGGCGTACAGACTTGAAACTTCACAGTGATTGAAGAATCTCTTATTTCCAAAGTGGTTCACAAGCATGATATTTTCTAGTGATTGAAGAATGCCTTAATTCCACAGTGACTCACAGACATGTAATTTCTCAGTGATTGAGAATGTATTAATTCCACAGTGATGTATAGTGATGTTTCCCAGTGATTGAAGATTGCCTAATTTCCATATTGACTCACAGGCATAATATTTACCAGTGATTGAAGAATGCCTTAGTTCCATAGTGACTCACAGGCATGATATTTCACATTGATTGAAGAATGCCTCAATTACACAGTGATGTTTAATGATATTTCCTAGTGATTGAAGTCGCCTTATTTCCATATTGACTCACAATCAAGATATTTCCCAGTTATTGAAGAATGCCTCGATTCCACATTGGCTCACGAGCATGATATTTTCCAGTGATTGAAGATCACCTTAATTTCACAGTGGCTGACAAGCATGATATTTCCAGGTGATTGAAGAACGCCTCAATCCCGTAGTGACTCACAGGTATGATATTGCCCAGTGATTGAAGGTCGCTCTAATTTCACAGTGACTCACAATCTTGATATTTCCCAGTGATTGAAGAATGTCTTAATTCCATAGTGACTCATAGGCATGATAATTTTCTGTGATTGAAGATGGCTTTAATGCCACAGTAGCTCACAAGCATGATATTTCCCTGTGATTGAAGAATGTCTTAATTCCATAGTAACTCACAGGCATGATAATTTTCTGTGATTGAAGATGGCTTTAATGCCACAGTAGCTCACAAGCATGATATTTCCCTGTGATTGAAGAATGCCTTGATTTCATATTGAATCACAATCAAGATATTTCCCAGTGATTGAAGATGGCCTTGGAGGGGATGCTACAGGCTGGCATACCGGGGGCTTGGCTGACAATTTATATTTATTTTGATCTTGATTAGTATATACCTCGCTTGGTGTTTGTAATGTTATCTATATCTAAATTTCCCGTATACGTTTTGCATCAGGTGTATATCTGATCCGTATCTATGCTCACGGTACGTTGGCAACGTACACCTTTGTAGGGTTACTCAGCACCATCGAGCCGTTCCAGTACTCCGGGTTTAAGCTGTCGTATAACCATAAACGGATCTGCATTCACATTAGACGCAGCGAACAATTCCATGGCCGAGATATCTGTAGATAGAGACCGATTAATTTGATGCAGAAAGAACACCAGCAGAAATATATCAATTGATGTACAGAGTTAGGAATAGGGTCGGAATTGTGTGTATCCATACACTAAGCGGAGAAGGCCGGTCGGACTTCTTTAGTATACGGTTTTCGGAAACGTACCGTGACCAACAATTCATCTTTATCCATACCTAGTTTACCTCGTGACATCGTTATATTTAAATGTACATATATACGTTATTATTACTGTACTTTGTATGTCCCGCGACTAATATTGAAATATATATATACATGATATACGTATACACACACACACACATATACGTATACACACACACACACATATATATATACATACACACATGCATATATGCGTGTGTATATACGCATGTGTGTATGTATATATATACATACATATATATATATATATAAATGTGTGTATATGTTTGTGGGTAATAAAAAAAAGGTATACATGTGTGCATAATTATTCTCCCGTATACACATACATGCATGTATATATATATATATAATGTAT
>NW_014040457.1:94764-100484 GCF_001186125.1 Sphaeroforma arctica JP610 | reverse complement strand
AGACACAGACAATATATACATACATACATACATACATACATATATATATATACATATACATACACACACACACACATATATATATATATATAATAAAATAATAAAATAATATAATACAATACAATACAATACAATACAATATAGTATGTATATATATATATATATATATATATTAAAACTGCAATTATGATCTCAATTACAACTAAATCGCAAACTGATATAACAACGTTAACGGCCGCAATTAGCACGAAATTCACAGTAGTAACAGACAACTCACAGCAGCCTGGCGCATGTCCTCTGCTGCACCATAGTAGCGGTCGGGTGTTAGTGATACTTGCGCGTGGGGGTGGAGTTGGCTGGCCGATGCCTTCGGAAGCAGATCCCACATCAGATGAGGATACTTGAACTGCGAGTCTGTGGAGTGACACCTGCATGCCATGGGGATATGCTATAATGTGTGTTTGTTTGATTGCGTATGGGAGTGTAGGTACTGTGGTACTTGAGCTGTGAGTCTGTGGTGTGACACCTGCATGCCATGTGGATATACTATAAGGTGTGTTTGTTCTATTGCGTATGCGAGTTTAGCTAGACACGGTACTGGGTTTTTAGCGAATCTGTATAGAGACACCCGTGGACCGTTTACGTAAGTGTAGTTGTATGCTTATCTGTGCAGCGAGGTGCAGGCAAATACACAATCACAAATAAACACATTCGCCTATAGAGGTGAGTGAGGCTTTGACTAGCAGATCACACATCAAACGAGGATGCTTGAACTAAGAGTATGTACTGTGGCACCTGTTTACCACGTGTCTATATGCTATATATATATATATATATATATATATACATATATATATATATACATACATACATACATATATGGATATATATATACATACACACAGACACACAGACGCACGCACAATCACACACACACACACACACATATATATATACAATATATAGATATAGGTAGAAATATGTATATATACATATATATATATATACATATTCATATATATACATATATACATCCATACACACACACACACATATATATATATACATGGCAACGTTGGAGCATATGTATATGAAGCTATGTGTGGGTGATCATACTAACTGGGCGATCACCACCTTATTATAGCATTCAAGTGGACTCACACACATACCCAACATGAATGAAACTATACAAAGACGAACGTAAGTCCCTGTGTCACTCAAGAAAACCAAGCACAAACACACAAACACACCTATATACACACAAACACACCTACATCCACACAAACACACCTACATGTACACAAACACACCTACATCCACACAAACACACCTACATATACACAAACACACACACAAACACACCTACATTCACACAACAAACCTACATCCACACAAACACACCTACATACACACACAAACACACCTACATCCACACAAACACACCTACATACACTTGGAACCACGTCCGGGCCGTCGTTAACATATCCGTAAACGCAATTCGGTTGAGCTTGAGCGGATCGTGTTCCTTCGCAATCACCAGTCCGTGGTATGCGTCGTATTTAAATACATTGCTGCTGGTGGTAGCGTGTGTGCTGTGCAGATGATGTTCTGGCCATACGTCACCTGCGGTCATGGCATCAGGGCTGCAGAAGTCACACCCATCGGCTTTGGTTTCCGCCTGTGTGTGTTTGGTAGGGGGGGGGGGGGGGTGCGCGCTAAGAGAATGTGTGTGTATGCATATTTGAATGTGTATGTGTATGTGTATGTGAAATATATATATATATGTGGGTGTATGTGATATATAAATATATATATATATATATATATGTGGGTGTATGTGATATATGTATATATATATATATATATATATATGTGTGGGTGTATGTGATATATATGTGTGTGGGTGTATGTGATATATATGTGTGTGGGTGTATGTGATATATATGTGTGTGGGTGTATGTGATATATATGTGTGAAGTACAACCCATTTTTTAAACCTTAAACCCTACACTATTTTTATCACGGATCTCAACGTGCAACGCCCCCTTCCCTTTCACCCACTGCAGAATGTAGTACAGATATAGCATGTGCTTGCTAATAGTGTCCATGTACCTGCCAATAATGTCCATGCACTTACTTATAACATCCAGTAGTATGTGTAATACGCCCCCACACTATTCGAGTGATCCTGTACATTACATATATAGCATGTACTTGCTTATAGCGTCCATGTACATAACATATATAGCATGTACCTGCCAATAATGTCCATGCACTTACTTATAACATCCAGTAGTATGTGTAATACGCCCCCACACTATTCGAGTGATCCTGTACATAACATATATAGCATGTACTTGCTTATAGTGTTCATGCACTTGCTTATCATATCCAGTAATATAAATATGTGCTATATAACCGCACACGAATGCGCCTGAGCCTGCACATACTGCTAGTTTATTGATATGTGACATACTGTTAGTGTATTGATATATTCGAGGACGTCTTCTCCGTCGTTTGCGCCCGGCCGTAGAGCTCTGAGCGGATTGTAAACTGCCAAGACAGGGGATGGAATGGTCAGTGGAAGATACAGACATAAAATAACCCATGTGTGTACTATATATGCATTGGTACGTAAACTATGTATGTATACTATATATGCGTTTGTACGAATCTGTATATATATATATTATATGAGTGTACTATATATGCGTTTGTATGTAAACATAAACTCAGCCAGTAGTTATTTTTAAATGTACACAAATGGTTATGCAGAAATCCCGGTTGCAAAATGGGCTGTATATGTGTTTGTATGTGTATGTATGTTTATATGTGCATGTGCATGTGTATGTATGTGTATGCATGTTTATATGCACATTCGTCTATGCATGGGCGTTTCTTGTACAGCTACCGCTGCCAGATACAAAAACACCTTTATTAAGTGAGACTGTAGTGAGGCTGATATGCACACACTTACTTGTGTTTTCGTGGCTCCATTTGTTGAAGACGGACGTGATGGTTTGGACTTTCACTTGTTTGTAGTATTCCTGTAAGGGCAGTCGTATTATTCATTTTTTCGGGGTTTTTTTCGGGTGAAGCGTTTGATCATTGCTCATCAGATGATCTACGGCCGTATTAACTAACTTAACAATCACATATGCATATAGGAATGCCATCACCCTCTGATGCAAATACAAATTGCTTCGAAGTGTATTGTGAACACCCCCCTCCCCCCCATAATCAGACATCATCCTAACAAAGTACTGGCACATCATTGCGTAGCTCGGTGGCCTATACTAACGCGCCATGCGAAGCAAGAACCTGTCACAGGTGACGTTTATATACACAATTGCATTGAAGCGGAATATAGGAACAGCAATTCATATGTACATTAACAAGGCCGAAAAAAGAAGAAGGAGATATCCCACTCACAACTGAGAAACATCTTACATTTTCAAGGGCAATTCGCGGCCAAACCCCCGCCCTATTTAGGGCCTTCGCGATGTACCTATTTCATGCGACAAATAAATAATCCATCTCCAAATACGCAGAGAAAGGAAAGCATGCGACCAGAGCAATACCACTCCCACACCAAAGAACATAATTCATTTCAGGTCCGAAAGCTACATAAAAACCAATTCTTACGCCAAAACAAAGTTTTTCACCCTTTTTACCTGATTGCCACCCAGCCATTTCAGAACTTTTGGAGCGAACGTTTCGGGAATGTCAACCCCGCCCTGATTGTGAAAGGCAAATGCGTCGCTATCAGTTAGGAGCAGTCTGTGGTCTGGTCACTGCCAGTGATATATTAGAACCTACAATATCATGATCTACATACCACAACACATCAAGATCTGTTCTCAGTCCATTATATACAAACATATGCCTAGTATACATATGTATGTACCTAAAACGCGCTGGCAAAACTGCAGATGCCCGTGTAATTCGTGTATGCAGCAGTACTGTGTTCTCAATCCGTTATGATACGTTATGATAAGATCTATGCCAAATATATGTATATATGTACCTAAAACGTAATGGTAAACTGCAGATGCCTGTGTAATTTGTGTATGCAACAGTATATGTAAAACTAAGACAGGCACACACCACCAATTGACTTTCGAGAAATGGATTACCCCAGACTTAAGAACCTGTGGCACCAACCAACACACTCTACATCTGATTCTTGTGTAATTATGAACCTGTGGCATTAACCAGCACACTCTACATCTGATTCTTGTGTAATTATGAACTTGTGGCATTAACCAGCACTCTCTATATCTGATTCTTGTGCAATTATGAACCTGTGGCATTAACCAACACACTCTACATCTGATTCTTGTGTAATTATGAATCTGTGGCATTAACTTACACACTCTACATCTGATTCTTGTGTAACTATGAACCTGTGGCATTAACCAACACACTCTACATCTGATTCTTGTGTAATTTTCTACGTACCATGCGCAAACAGTTCGGAACGAGACACTGGGAAATGCGGGTCGAATACTGTTGCCCCCTGAGAACACGTCATTTGAGTATCGGGAAATTGCACGAAGCAGTCATACACACACTAAGTGCCTTGGTGGATGCTGTGAATAGGTTATATATACTATACCTCCATAACATTACAGTCAGGTGATGTCCAGGAAAGATATCGCAGCCAAACCTATACATTCAGACCATAGCTCACCTGTCGTTGGTTGATGTCGTATATTCGATCAAATGCCGTCGCAAATTCAGCGTCGATTAAGGACGCACGGCACGAGCGCAACGACTGGACTATCTCTGGCAGATTTCCGACACCCAACTGATCCTGTTTACGACATCGGCCCTGGTTATTCCACAACGATACACCGTACAAGAATGTTCGGGTGAGCAAAAAAAATGTTCGTCATATCAAGAAAATTAACACTTTCATATCCAGCATCTATGAGGTTAGGTAACAGTGACCTTATATCAACTCGTACGTAGACACAAAATATCAGCATAGCCGACGAGGTATACATGTGCAAGGTAGGAAAGGTAGTGAACACGCAGCTGCGGATGATAAATAAACACACACACATGCACACACACACACACACACACACACACAAACACACATATACATACGCACACAAACACAAACACACACACATACATAAATATATAGATATATATGTATATATACTATATATATAAATATATATATATATATATATGCATATGTACATATATACATCGATATATATATATATATATATATATAATATACATAATATATACATATATATAGTTACAGATATATATATATATATATATAAATGTACGTATATTTATGTATATATATAGATATGCAAATTCATATATATGAAAATGGGATAGACATTTGGATATGAATAATATACTGAAACACATGTGTATCAATTTTATACACATACACACACTCACACCCCCCCCCCCCCCACACACACATATATATATATGCATATATGTATGTATGTATATATGTAAATGTTTTAGGGTTATATATATATATATATATATATGTATATATATACATATATATAGTTATACATACATATATATGTATGTGTGTAGATATAAACATATGTACATATATTAATATGTATAATATATTAATATATATATATATATATGCATATATATAAATATATGTATATATATATATATATGTATATATACATATATATGTTTATATGTACACACACACACAC
>NW_014040457.1:85627-93024 GCF_001186125.1 Sphaeroforma arctica JP610 | reverse complement strand
ATATATACACACACACACACACACATACACTCATGCACACACATACACACACTCTCACACACACATACACACACTCACATACACACACACACACATATATATATATATATTTGCGTACGTACACACGTGCACAAGAATATATAGAAACATTCAGTCACAGATATAGACATACACATACACAGACACAGACACACACACATATATATATATATATAGGGAAAGCGAGAGAGAGAGGGTATGTACGGGTGTGTGAGGTATGTATCATATAGTGCATTCTAAGATTTACTATATTTTCACACATATATTGATGTACTTGTTCTTGTATGAGTTTACAGACAAAGGATTCAACATCGGTTGTATGATACAAGTTAATGTATAAGAAGGCTATCTATGATTGATACGTGATTGTAGTGTGAAACACGCAGTCGACTGAAAGATAGAAACACATACAGTACGCTGGATACAGCATGTTGTACAAGGCTATATCAAATTTCAACTTAAAGCCAATATTCTGTGATATATTAATCTCCGCAATATCGCGCTTAATATATACTATGGCAACAATGGAGACTCACAATACCATATCCACAACTTTACTCAATACAATAGTGCAACTAGCATTCAAAGTTCTATCATGTGATTACTATATATGGTATGCCAAATATCTCTAGAAGCAATCTGCATGTTCAACGCGTTTTAATTATATCATAAAGGGTGTAGATCATCAACATACACAACCATCGTTGTAAACTTAAAGGAAGAACATTTACATAGGTTCGCTGGGATTCCGTAGTTGCCGCATCGCGTTCAAACCACATACCTGTGAGACACTCTGTGAGAATAGTAGATTGCGATGTGAATGGGATACAGATCCCGCCCCACTGAAGAAGTATAGCAGTAGAATGACCAGTGTACTGCATCCCATAATGTAGATCAGACGCTCTCTCCTCGCGCGCATACTCGTTGCGCTGTCACACATGGCAAACGTTGGCTTTTGTTTTCCAGCTTTTACATACATGAAGGAACAATTCCCCGCTCAAACACATTACTTCCTTCTGTTTAGAGGTGGGGCTAACCGTTGGGGTATCCATGCGTGTTGTATAAATACACGAAATGTCTCGCTAGTACAGGCTGTACAACATACTTGCGCGCCGTTCTTAATTTTTTTTACTTTGAGATCGAATGCGAAAGGGCAACTTGAAATCTCGAATGCCGTCGTAATCGTGCTGAAGTCAGAAATTCCAGAGGCACCCGCCAAAAAAAAACCAGTAAATTCTTATGAACACACATTACAGGTTGGCGGTTGACATCAGGATTAGGGTTGCTGTGGCAACTGATTCTTGTAAACAAATGATTATTGAGTCAGTCAGCAATAATCAGCATACGTAATAGTGCATATAGATAAACACGTCATTTTGAAAGAAATAAGACATCTATATGTAATAGCTTATCACTCTTAATAAGTCCAAGCTACAGGGATGGTGCATGAGCCTATAATGCTCAGAAGGTAACAGAGCGATAAACAATACATACACGCGGCTACACTTAACAGTTGCAAAATGAATAGATTTCTCAGAGAAAAGGTGAGGGCAAGATATAAAGTCTCACCACACGTCTGTAGAAGGGAGTGGAAGTTTCTTACTTTCAGTCCAGGAAGTCAAGTCCTGATTGTATAGGTTTCTCACAATGTAGTACAAACTCGATACAAACGAAACTTCATTTATTCGAATTGATAGAAATAACCACTGTTGAGGTGGAGGTAATTTTATTAGTTCTGATAGGTTCAGAGTTACCTGGCATATACCCAAAAAAGAAAGTTTTTGGAGCGGTATAAATCTCCATATATGTTTCATACATGTCATGGCCTTCAAAATGGTTTACAGGATTTCAAGCTAGGGTTCATTGGTAAGTCTAGGTTGTTTTTCCATGTGTTTTGTCCACAACTTGAACAAACATGAAAATATCCCTTCCTGATGTCAGTTAATATATGAGTATTGATGTTGTACCCTATCAATACTATCATCAAGAACAATAAATAGTTCAATATGTTCCAGCGGGTACAACGTAAGCTGTGGTGACATAAAATTAAAGTTGAAATTGAAACAGCAACCGCACAAAGTTGAAGTTGAAACAGCAAACGTACAAAGTTGAAGTTGGAGCAACAGGTCCTGAAAATCAGATCAAAGTATTGACGCATCGGTGTATCATTTCTTCTATTTTTTGAATATCTAAAGTTCATGTGAGGAGAAATCTGAAATTGACTCAATGAGGAAGTCAATTCCCGGCAATTCCTTGAAAAAATAATAGGAAAGTGTCCGGCCCAAGCCACCACCGCACACGAATCACAAACAAAACAAAGACGGCACCGTGAACGGAGAGGCCCTAAATTGTCTAAAAAAACCATGTGTTTTATCTGCTAGGCGCTTAAATTGGCTGTTTCGTTGACCACTAATACAAAGCAAGAACTCGATTTATGTTTGTTTAATTTAGCAACCGATTCACATAAAGCAAACACAAGCCACACACAGCTAAATTTTTACAACGTCTCAGTGTCAGATGCCGAGCATACAATGTCTGATCGGGATAGTGTACACGTGACCTTGGCACGGACATTAAAAGTTAAAGCGAAACTTCATGTGCTCATATCAATAATATAACCTGCCACATATTTGCAGGACTCTCTTTTCGCTATTATAATATTTTTAAAATCCTTTATATTGTTTCCGATTTATTAACTAAATAAAATTCCTGTGATAGATAGTAATTAATATATGCGATTTGTACGCTGGACTGCTGCAGACATGTATTTAATATTGATCTCAACTACTCCAGTTTCTAGTTTATTTTGAGTTGTTGACCAACAAATGTAGCAGATTGTGAATGAGTGCTTTTGACGAAATCAAGACAAATGATATACCTGGTAGTTGTAGCACTCGCTACAACTGGAAAGGATAGTTTCCTGTTCCTGGCTTTGCATGTATATAAGGAGCAAGCGACTGGTTTAACAAACAAGCGACTGGTTTGACTACTATTGCATATTACAGAATGATCTCAAATCAAATGCATGTACAAAACCGTAAAATAAGCAAAGTATCGTCATCATTTGCTATTTAGGGGTACCGATGCAAGCTTTCGATAAAACGTCCTAGTTAGGATTAGAACAACAGGCAATATAAGGAATCCACAAAATCAACCAAAGGATAAAGGAACAAACCGGTTCCTTTCTATTTATATTTAAGTGAGAAACCATATATCCCTGACTGATTGGGCAGTTCTGTGTCCATCAATACGATCAGTTGTCAATAAATACGTCAATAAATACATTCAGGCTCCAAGGCTCCAAGCCCGGCAAGGTCCCAGCCTCGTCCTCCATGTATCAACTATCAGTAAAAATAAATGTCCACAGTCACTCGATCTTCCCGCCAGTTAAACTCTGTCAGGCAGTCTGATGAAGTTTCAGATTCTGTGATTTTGAGATTATTACGAGATCGGGCCTTTGTGTATTTATTTATAATTTGGAAGGCTATGCCTTTGGGCCTTTTTGATTTGTTTAAAAAAAGTAAAAAATAACAGTTGTAAATATGTACATAAATACATAAATATTAATGTATTTGTTGGTGTTAAAAAAAACAAATATTTATTTATTTACAGTGCCTTATTTTTCTTACATAGGACAAGGCTATTTGCAAGGCTATTTGTAAAATTTGTTTTTGAAAATACATAAATATGATAGAGGGGCGAATTTTTTTTAGAAATTCGTGTTTAATTTAGAAGGCTATGAAATTTGTGTGTGCTTTGTATGTACTGAAAAACTAAAAAGACTAATATTCCGTATAAATATGAATCTAGAGGATCTTTTGGACGTCTCTAAAAATACCAGACAAATTGAAATGAGGGGCTTGCCCAAAAACTCGTATTTTGAACTTGATTTTCTTATTTTTTTAAAACAATACATAAAAATCCACTCTATGTATAATTGTTGTATACTCTGGAAGTGTATTTAGTAAATAGTCTCTCTACTCTAAGTCTACTCTACTACTAGTTAGTAGTAGAGAGAGCGAGAGAGAGAGAGTAGTAGTAGAGCGAAAAAGCCTAGGCTCTAGGAGTCGAGAACTCGAGATTCCAGAACGCCGAACAGCCATGATTTTACATAAGCCGATTCGGTCTTCGGTTACAAAACTGTAAAACAATATTATTTTACTTTTATAAAAAACACAAAGCTAAAGCAACATGATGACATATAATAGTGTCCAATAGAAACGTAATTTGGCTTTGGCAGTTGGAAAAATAAAATTCCTGTGATGGCTACAAGTCTGCAACTGCTAAATAATTACATACATATCGTCATATCCACATTTTGTTTTTAAAAACAAAAATACATTTTATATATTAAAACCTGTAGTCTGTGACTCAGTGACAGTGACTCTGTGAGTGCGTTACGGACTCGCGTCTCTCGGTGTCTGTGTTGACTCCGTGTGATGATATCACAAAGTAACTTTAAAAAAACCTCCCAATATATATATATATATATATATCTAGCACTGTGGTGTGCTCTACTAGGAGAGTACTTAGTTATTGAGCGGTGACTCATAGACTGATACATATAACCTCATTTTTATCGCAGGCCACCGATGAGCAACGACCAGAAAGTACCAACTTACAAAAGGATCTTGTAAAGTATGTACCTATCAGATTTCCATAGATTGATTATGTTCATCTGAATTTTACACTTAGATCTTCTGTATGCCGAACGGGCAGGTATATAAGCAGGCTCCTTAGACAGTAGATAGTATGCACTTTCGATTAGAGTTGCAATTTCCACCAAACAATAGTATGATCCCAAAACTCGTATCCATTCTAGCCATCTTTGCAGCAGTCGCTTTGGGCGATGAAATCTCCGCACACCTTACGGAGGCCGAGAAGCTTGAAAAGCTAGCCGCTGATGAGCGTCTCAGTGTACCACCAACTTCCTTAACAGGTCGTGCACGCCTGAATTACGGTAAGGACTATGAAACGTGCTACTTCAAGGGCAATTGGTATAACGAAGGTGATAGGCGAGGTTTCGAGTCCGGTTATTGTAAATGTAAGTCGAACGGAAAGTGGGTCTGCCAGTTCGAGCCTGACGGGTGTGAGTACGATGGGGAGGTTTATGATGACGGTGATACTGTCAGATGCGAAGGTCGCGACTGCAAAGAATTCTCAACTTGTACTTGTAAAGACGGAGAGTTGGAATATTGTAAGAAACCCGAACAGCTCAAGTGTCATTATGACGATCGCAAATACTCGCATGGCGATTGGATTGTATGCAGCGGTCGGGATTGCAAAGACTGGTCCAAGTGCAAGTGCAATGATGGAGAGCTCGAACAGTGCAAGGAACCCATTATGCTCACGTGCTACTATGAAAAATATGAGTATGAGAGCGGGAAGACTGTGTACTGTGAGGGTCACGACTGCAAGTACTGGTCACACTGCCACTGTGACGACGGGGATTTAGTCCAATGTAAGGAACCTGTGAAGCCAAAACCCCAGAAATGCCATTACAACCACCGTTCGTATTCCAACGGTGATATGGTGCGGTGCGATGGGTACGACTGTAAGGAATGGTCAGAGTGCCGATGTGCGCATGGTAAGTTGGTGGACTGCGAAAAAGAATGGAAGCCTAAGCCTCAGCCCAAACCACAGCCACCTAAGCCTCAGCCCAAACCACAGCCGCCTAAGCCGCAGCCACCTAAACCTCAGCCCCCAATCGATCCGACTGGCAACTACTACGTCTGTGGCGATCTCGAAAACACCAAGTGTCACGGCCGGGGGTTCAAGCACAATACTCCTTGCTGTAGATATAGTACCAAGTGTCCCGGCTATTCCGTCATCAAGTGCAACACTTCGGAGTGCTGTCTTTAAACTCGCATGTGTGTGTTTTTGCGTATGTTCGTCGGGCATGTTGCAGGTTTTCAAGTTGTGCATTGAATGCAGAAAATATATTTATCGGTCTTATGGATACCATAGATATCAACAGTCCTAGTAAATTGCGGCAAATTGGATGTTGTATCTCGTACAAATAGATAAATAAAAATCGACCCATATAGTAGTGAAGTTCAAGTTTATGCAGCAATAATCTCCTCATAGGTATTTACTCGACACAATACCTACACCACGCTACCACGTACTTATGAATTGTATATTCTCCAATTTGTGTGTGTTGATATATATTGATAAAAAATCTGAGAACCTATTGTACGAATTGAATATATTTTCTAACTATAGTCGTCCTTGCATGTATCAGGCAGTGATTGAAGAGAATACTAGATTATAAACATATCCACGACAGTGGTTTAGAAGTGTATACAGCTGGTGCACTTGAAAGCACGTCACTGTTGTATGCAAAACTTCTATGTAGATACTTATGATTCTCTAACTGAAATAGTGCATTCGAACATATATATGCGGGAGAAAGTACAGCCTAGACCAAGTACAACAACAATCGGTAGTGGGGGGGGAGGGAGACGGGGAGTTTAAAATAAAAATGGAACATAATCGGTAGTTTTATGTCAATAAATTAATATTATTTAATAAAAAATGTTTTTAAAACAAAACTTGAAAAATGACCAAAAGAAAATGGGACAAAATCAACGACCTATGGCTATTATGAGGATTAAACAGATATCCAATGTAATATTATTATGAAATTTGAGCCTCTGGGCTTACAATTTGCACCCGTATTCACAAATATAGGGCATAGGGTCATCACGATACAAATACGTAAATATTTATTTATATTCAAACATAGCCTTCTGAAAATAAAACAAAGTGGATCCGATTCTAAAAATGTAAATGAAACGCAAATATATTTAATGCTTTGTTCTAATAAATAGTGCCATAGTGATAGTGGTCGCAAGTATGTGTCGCAATTTTAACGCGTCAGCCGATGGCGTCAGACATAGTGGTCGCAAAACCAAATCGCAGACATAGTGGTCGCAGTCTTAACAACATCCACTATAAAATTCCTCCTAAATTTATGTCATACGTAGCTGTTATTATTTTAAGAGGCTATTTAGGTCATAGCCTTCTTCTGAACTGTATAGAAGGCTATAATATATAGTACTGTATGTCAAAGCCGGTTCAATTGAGGAGGCTATGTGTATGTATTTTTAATATAAATATTAAAAATTGTATATAAATATATATATTTACACAATCATCACGGAACGTATCATTCCGGTGTCCAGAAAGCAGTGCTACGATAGTGCCTCCAGTCCATATATATATATATATATATATATATACATATATAATATATATATATATATATATATATATATATATATATATATATATTATATATATATATATATATATATATATATATATGTGGGTCCTCTAGAGCGACCCGCAGCACA
>NW_014040457.1:78126-84374 GCF_001186125.1 Sphaeroforma arctica JP610 | reverse complement strand
AATAATCAGAAGTATTAAACACGGTCATAAATATATGTGTATTTATTTTGTTCATGTCTAGATATAGGTTTTCATTCTCTATCAGCAGTTCTTGTGAATATCATATCACATGTGATGTATATTTGTAGAGAGATAGGATGCGTCACCGTGTATGCCATAACGCGGGATAGCGGTATACAACCAAGCGCAGATTTATACACAATGCACTCTGTCTACAGTACTTCCCGTCAAGGGTTTCTCATGCGCGTATACTCTCTCTCCCTCACACGTGGCGTCGATATATACTACATTATCATCTTTATGCACACTAATTGTGATCTGTTACTGCCCTTCCATATACATATATGGCTTGTGAATGTGTTGAACACGAACGATCATCCGCAACAGGCGCGCAAAAGTAAATCCAGCATACCAATCGCGAGCGAAAGTGCCGAGGTTATCAATCTGCGCAATACACTGAAGAAGAGTAGGAGTTTGTTGGATACATCCAACAACAGCGACGCTTCGCGCGGGCTTTTGGCGCCCTCCCGGTCTATTATGGGCACCTACCGCAAAAACCGCAAGAAAGCGCCGTCTTGGAGTCCGGGTATGCTTTTGCGGGTTTTTTTTGTTTCATTTTTTTTGTGGATGTATGGAAGGGCTATTTGATTGGGGTACTTGTCGTTGGGAGTGGATGAGCAAGATCAGATAAGCGGTTGTTATGCGTCGTATTCGGAGTGTGCAGACGTCGTATTCGGAGTGTGCAGAGAGGACTGAGAAGTCAGTGGCTACACATACATAGGGGAAATCACATAGCACCTCCGGACGCAGTGGTGGCATGATGCGAGCTATTGGTGTGGCTATCACGATATCAGCAACAGATATGGACCTATACGTAATAAATATGTATCAAAAACGTCTGCGGTTTATGCACGCGTGGGCGCAGTCGTTCCACCTTTTCACCGAATGGAGACCCATCAATAGGCAAACGCATTGGTGACAGGTCATCGGCAGAGGCCTCTGTGGGCCATGTACCCCCTCAGAACCAGGTTTAATAGACACCTTTCAGAACACACACACTCTCCGCAATCATTTATTTATGCACAACGTTACAACCTGCAAACATTGACTCATGTACACACCACAGGCACACCTGTTACGGTCACTGGCCCGCGCGCGTCTGCAGAAGCCAATCCGCCACGTCACTGAATGTCCGTTCGTATCTGCCAATTCCAATTCTTGGTACGTTTTAATGCCAGTGTGTATCTGCCATTCCTAATCTTTCATTTTAAATACTGTTCAGGCAAG
Organism: Sphaeroforma arctica JP610; assembly: GCF_001186125.1. Classification (NCBI taxonomy): domain Eukaryota; class Ichthyosporea; order Ichthyophonida; genus Sphaeroforma; species Sphaeroforma arctica. The sequence goes on along the minus strand of NW_014040457.1, from coordinate 83,087 downwards.
GCCGAGGGCGGGAAACCACCGAAAGTCATGTCCGATTGCAATGCATTCTCAGAATTTCAGGACGAATATCCCGATAGTGCCACCAAAAGTTGGCGTGGGCGGATGAGTCGATTGACTCTGAAGAAGGGCAAGTCCAGTCCCCAATTGCGGGACGATGCGGTATGTACATAACTTAACCCGAAATAGATTATTCTGTCTCCCCCTTTTTCGTGGTTTAGAAGCCGTGTCCTATCGCCATTGAGTTGACGGACGCGTGGCAATGCTACTGGTTTTGTGCGTGTGCACGTGTGCTTGTGCATGTATATTCCCAGAGTGGAAACACAGTCAGGAATGTCACCAGATGTGCTCCTGAGTAGTAAAATACAGATTTACACCCCCTGGGGTGCACTCATGCTATTTGGCGACGTGTTCAATATATTCTGCAGTCGTAAGAGTTCCATTGACTTGCTTTTACGCTCAGGTGACCGTTGGCACAAGCACGTCTTCTCACGGCTCCTTTCAAATGGCTGACACACTACCTTTTTAGTTATATATATATATATATATATATATGTATGTATGTATGTATGTATGTATGTATGTATATATGTATGTGTGTGTGTATGTATGTATGTATGTATATATATATGTATGTATTATATATATATATATATATATATATATATATATCTATGTATATACCCAGGCCTAAACATACGTTTCCATTCCTGTATAGAATATGCTCCACACCATTGAATACCTCTACACGCTCAGTCCTACCAACCTTTCATTAAAATACACATGTCGTTGTCATTATTACATGCCAATGTCACAGATGAAGCAACAGACGGCTGCTCTCTCGTCTCAACAACACCGCCACACATACTCCATCATGGGATGGGTACGCGGGCACAACAAGGATCCTCTACCACAGGCAAGTGTCTATACGCTGTATGTTGTACGCTGAATGTCAGCGTGAGTTCATGTGTCTACACGCTGTATGTTGTACGCTGAATGTCAGCGTGAGTTCATGTATCTATACGCTGTATGTTGTACGCTGAATGTCAGCGTGAGTTCATGTATCTATACGCTGTATGTTGTACGCTGAATGTCAGCGTGAGTTCATGTGTCTATACGCTGTATGTTGTACGCTTGATGTCAGCGTGAGTTCATATGTCTTTACGCTGTATGCTGTACGCTTGATGTCAGCGTGAGTTCATGTGTCTTTACGCTGTATATTGTACGCTGTATGTCAGCGTGAGTTCATGTGTCTTTACGCTGTATATTGTACGCTGGATGTCAGCGTGAGTTCATATGTCTTTACGCTGTATGCTGTACGCTGGATGTCAGCGTGAGTTCATGTGTCTTTACGCTGTATATTGTACGCTGTATGTCAGCGTGAGTTCATGTGTCTTTACGCTGTATATTGTACGCTGGATGTCAGCGTGAGTTCATGTGTCTACACGCTGTATGTTGTACGCTGAATGTCAGCGTGAGTTCATGTATCTATACGCTGTATGTTGTACGCTGGATGTCAGCGTGAGTTCATATGTCTTTACGCTGTATGCTGTACGCTGGATGTCAGCGTGAGTTCATGTGTCTTTACGCTGTATATTGTACGCTGGATGTCAGCGTGAGTTCATATGTCTTTACGCTGTATGTTGTATGCTGGATGTCAGCGTGAGTATTCTGACATGCCGCGAAGTTCGTGTGTTGGGATTTATTCAATACTAAAGATTTTGTAAATACGTTCGTAGTGATATATTGACTGTCGCTGGGAACTGCCAACGGAGGAAGGACGTGTGAAGTCTAAGTGGTTCCGTCGTTTTAACTTGCCTACTCTATGGCTAATATTGGGGGTTCATATTCACAGACGGAGTCGGACAATGAATCTGCCCTGCCTCAATCCACAACAAATGGGACCGGTCCCATGATAGGATATCCGTTGGATAAATACTTTGCCGAACTGTTTCAACAAGACTTGGCTGAGCCCGAACCTTTATTCGCAGTAGGAGTATGTACATGATGACTCATTATTTTGAGGAGATGTAAACCGTTTATGTAGGCGTGTACGCTTTAGTCTAACACCTGTGTTTCCGGTGGCAAATTGTGATGGTTCTGGTATCACTGGGGAGGGGTTATCAGACTAAACCGTTGCAAAACCGTTACCACCGGCATCCGGCCGCCTCCTAAGCGATATAACGTTGATGCATTGCGTTTGTATGTGATTGTATAGAGGATGGGTTATAGTTAATGTGAGTCTGTATGTCGTAGTTTGTCACACGGGTCACTGGGGTTGTGCACGTCTTCGCTAGATATGTATACGGTTATATATTAATGTACAGTGGATGTCTGCCCTATGACCGCAAGAATCGTGCAATAGTCAGGATTGTTATGTTTGCGTCTGATACCCGTCTTTGCAAGAGTTGGTGTTGTCATGAGAGTGTGTAAGTAAGTTCACGTACAATTACGCGCACTTGCATGGTGTATGTGTATATAGCTGACTTGGCTATATCCGCTGCACGTCCTATCTATCATCGAATGGGGGTTTACTCTTCTTTTCTATTTTGGCACCGCAACAGTCAGCTACGGTAATCTCTGAAACCCCCAGTGTTGAAATGCCAGGCCAGGGTACCGACGAACTGCAGAGGCAACGCATTCTACAGCTGGCCACGTCCGCATTTGGATGCGAAAATTGGGAATCGTTTGAGACGCTCTTCGACGAAACGTTCCTAAAACTGAAATTAGAATTGGATAAGGATGAAGTGCTGTACCGATAGCAGCAACGCTGGTTCTAGCCCCTCATTGATAGGGTTGCTACAGTTCAGGTTTAGGGCGTTAAACCCCTACAAATTCCACTGTGAAGTCTAAGGTTGACTTGAAAGAGAAACTGCACCTGTGCATGGGTGCATGGTGGCAATGCAATGGTAAGGTTGTTTTAGGGCTGTAGCCATGCTTTGCATTAGCCAGAGGCTTGCGGGTGGGTCGCCCCCGAAAGCCCAAAGCCCCATGGGTTCCAGACACGAAACTCTAAAAACCCTAGTAACCCTACAACCCAACTTTTGCTGGGTTGCAATGGGTCGTATTGTAGTTGGGTGCAGAAGACACCATAAACACTAAACAGGACAGGTCTCGCGTGCCAGTGGCCGTTGCAAGGCCAAGCGGCCTACCGTGTGGCGCGGGCCAATTGTCGTACGCAATCGGACGGTTTGTCGTACAAACAGGCGGTTGTACGACCTCTGATGGCACACGCCCCCTATTGCAGTCAACTGCAACCTGCGTTCATTGAATCTCGTGGAATACGTTTGCGGTGATACTCTACAAGTATACGGCACACACACTACACACACACTACACACACACACCAACGGTGTTCGGAGAGTGCACACAGCACCTCACCAGTCTACAGGCGTAAGGGGGTGTCTGCCTTGAACCAGAAGTGGCGTCTGTGGGAGACGGTCATATCGAGTCGAAGTCGGCGAATCGCAACTCCAAGGAAGACTCTCACAACAGGTCGCATTGGGTAAGGGGGATTCCAGAAACCTTAAAACCCTACACGTCCTGTGGCCGGGATGTGTGTATGGGGGGTGGGGATGGGAGGGAAAACTCCGCATATGACATTCTCATACGACATACTCGTGCGACAAACGCATACGACATACGCATACGGCATACGCAATGGCATAAGTGTCGCATTATGTGCCATTGAATGGATAACGGTGTATCAACGCACCCCTTGTGTTGAAGGTCGCTTGCGTTGAAACCGGCTTCATGACTGTTCCTCAGAGGCCCTGGAAGAGGTGTCGCACCGAATAAAGCCTCTGGTGAGTGTTATACGCAACACAACAGAAACACTATACAGCGTACTGAACTACTTGGAGAAATGAGATGCGGATACGAATGCTTTCCCGTAGTTCCGAGCAAGTCTTCTGAGGCATGGTCACTATATGTAAGTTTGCTATACACCACATGGAGACATGTACATCCCTTCCGAAAGCAAACACAAAGACGAGGGCGGTTGGCGTTGCGTTTGGATTGTCCTGAAAGAAGGGCCGGTGACGTCAAGATGGGGTGCAGCAGGAGAGGTGCACATGATAGAAGCACATTGTACAGAATGATACAAGCATATGTGCATGAAAATCAACTCACGATACAATCATATGTGCATGACAATCAAGCCATGATACAAGCATGTTGCATGCACATATGTAGGTTGATTATATGGTATAATCTGCATATAAATTCAAGTAGCATAGGCATGACATGCGTTGAGCACATGGTCATCGTATGCACATTCCACCCCATGAGGTGCACACTCGACACCACATCATTTGAACACTATATATCACATTATTTGGACACCATAAATTGTACCATTTGAGTATAGATATAAACATAAAAGTCGCGACAAACAAAAAAAACTTCGAAGTGGCCTGAAATAATCGGGAATCCGTCCACAAAACTCGGTTTATGTCCTCAATTGGGAATGGGAGGCGTCGGGCGTATTGAAAAGTGCACTCGATGAATAGCGGCAGTGAGAATGAATAGTCGAGGGAAAGGCTCGTATCGCATATTCTGAGGCGGTCTTTAACTGTCACAGGCATACTTTATATTTAGTGCGGATGTAGGCAAGAGATACTATTGATATCTCTAATCTGCCTTGCTTACTGATTGATTGTACTGGGACAGAGCTATGGATGGGTGTCGATACTTAGCATTTCTCTCTACTCAGACATCTCACATATCTGATTATAGTCACTTTCTGAACGCCTTTTGCTTTGTACTGGGACCACTCGACAGCTCTATGGATTGGTATCGATGCTCGAGCCTATAGGGAGTGTTTAGACAGTTCACATACATGAATATTGACAATTATATATACATACATCCATACATATATATATATATATATATATATATATATATATATATATATATATATATATATATATATATATATATATATATATATATATATATAT
>NW_014040457.1:75277-77982 GCF_001186125.1 Sphaeroforma arctica JP610 | reverse complement strand
ATACATATATACATACATACATATATCCATACATACATACATACATACATACATACATACATACATACATACATACATACATACATACATACATACATACATACATACATACATACATACATCTCACTCATTCACATATGCCATGTGGTGTACATATGTATCAATACAACGTGAGCCAGGTTTGAAAAGTAGTTTATTCGATCAGCTCATCACCATGGCGACGCCCGACCCACTACCATGCTAATATTTGAATGATGCTGCTGTTGCAGTGTGGCAAATCTGCACTATTTGGTTTTTGTACCGCACTTTCTCGCGTCTCCCACTGACACAACAGCACTGACTATCTAATGTTTTACCAATGGCATAGTTTACAGAGGACTTCTATGCCACTATAGTGTCTATAAAGCTTACATTCAGGTGTGTCAAGAGGCTCCAAGTGAAATGCATTATCCAAAAAATGCGGCATCCAGATCCATTGCTTTCTTCTTCTTCTTCTTCTTCTTCGAGGTCGCGGCTGTTGTTAACACTTTTTTCCTTTTTGAGTCCTGTGTACGCCCCAAATGCGTGTTAGGAGATTTGTTGACCAGGCATTAAGAGAGTAGAATTCAAAATCCTTTGTACGTGATACATATATTGTATATATATATATAGTATTATTCTGCTCAGTATACGGCCATTAGCCAGCATATCTGAATCCGTACAGGGCGATATGTACATTGGAAAGCAGACTTGCATTTTTATTTATACATACATATCTACAAATATGCACACACACACACACATATATATATATATATATATATATACATACATACACACACACACATACATACATACATACACACATACATATCCACATGCACATACCGCATCCCCCATCTCCGCATCTCCGTCACCCTCCTCTGCCCCTCCACTGTGCGGACTGTTCCGATCCACACCGCCAAGTACCGAACTACCTCCACTGGCATTGCCCGTGCGAGGGACACCATTCTCAACCAATGACTGCCGTCGCGACACAGCAGCCGAGCTGGTTGCTGAGGGAGCGTTCGAGGTGGCTGTGTTTATGTGAGCAAACGGCTTGCGCCACTCTTTCTCCATGCCGTATTGGGCTGAGCGTTGTCTAGCAACGTCCCTTTGCGCTTCTTCGTAATCTGTGGGTAGTAGTGAGTATAGTGATATGAGCTATAGGGGTTTGCGGATGCAGGGATTGGTACGAATTGGAGGCTGAGTCACGAGTTAAGTTGATAACTGCTTATCCTCAACGTTAGAGACATATATATGTACTTAAATGATACACAACCACTGACCTTCGATGGTTTGATGTTTGCTAGGCTGAGTGAGATCAGGCATAGAGTACTCTACCCTCGCAGTTTCTCGCTCCGGCACTTCACTGCCACTCCCAATACCAATACTACCATGGTGTCCCACCATACCCCCATGCCCATTAGGCCCGGAAGGAAGCCCACTTTTTAGGCGTTTAGCCCCCGAATGACCTCCATACATGTTATCGTAGTTGGAGTTCCGCCGCTTCATGGACTTTAGTCTGCGTTCATACTCCACGTCTACGTTCCATTCTTTCAGACACCTATGTTGAACAAGTACCAGGGCAATACATGGCTGTATTTAAGAAATACTATCGCGTACGTGTGTTTAGACTTCTTCATATATTAATGAACAAAATATGAATCATACAAAATGTAAAAATTGCATATGTAGAGGCGAATATATTCAACAAGTATAGTAACATCAGAGGGTCTTATCTTTGCATCATACCATATCATGGTTGTCTACTGCTGAACTTTAAACCGCTCTGTACATAGTCTCAAATTGGCCTACTGGTTCCAGCCCATAGACTACGAAGTGCATCGTCATACGGTACGAAAATACACTGGTACAAAAATATATCCACAAACACACACACACACACACACACACACACATATATATATATATATATATATATATACATACATATACATAAATATATAAGCTACCTGCGCATGATATCGTGCTGATCGAGTGGTTGCAGCCCATCGTCTTCGCAGTACATCATCAGAGTGTTGAGTGCTCCAATCTGCTGCTCGCCTAGTGCAATGTTGGCTTGTCGCACATAGTCTGTGAACTGTTTGTCAGCCGATATCACCTCCGGGGCTACAATCTACAAAGGTAGGCAAGTTAAACGTATACACACGGTCTGAATATATATTGAGATATAATTAGAGACATGCATCAAAATCACAGCACACTGTTCCTTGGGGATAGACACAGACAACTTCCCCTGTATGTGAATGTGTATCTGTGTGAATGAATGCGACAAAAGTGGTCATGTTGGCCTGTCGCTCCTAAGCTGATACCATTCCCACAATCACAATAAGTGAACACGAAGTTTATTCCAGGATCAATTGGTTGGTGGGCTCAATAGAATGGGCGTTTGACGAAAGTGCTGCGTACAGAGGCAGCTGTATTCAGTCGGTGAAATGGCTTTTGTCAAAGGAAAAGTATAATAGGTATACGACGGTATGGCTTTTGTCCTAGGAAAAATAAAATAGGTAATTTATATATATATATACACATACATATACATAAAAATATACATACACACACATTTATATATATATATATATAACAATCTATGTATGTATGTATGTATGTATGTATGTACACATCAATATCCACATCCACATTCACATCGACATCATATATAT
>NW_014040457.1:63826-75257 GCF_001186125.1 Sphaeroforma arctica JP610 | reverse complement strand
GCACACGCACACGCACACGCACACGCACACGCACACGCACACGCACACCTACTATATATATATATATACATATATATATATATCAATCTATGTATGTCTGTATGTCTGTATATATATACACAAACACACACACAGTCGCGTGCACCTACATGAGCTACGTTGTCTGCGCCTTCCATGCCCCATTCGCCGAATTCGTTGAGTTTCGCATTGATGGCCAACAGCCACTCCACCACCGCCGGACTGCGCTCCTTCAGTCCCAGGCAGATGATGTATCTATAAATAGAACAAGGAAATGGGCGCGAACTTTGGTGAATGGGGAGTGTATCTATCAATAGAAAAGTGGTATCAGGTATACGCAGTGAGTACGATTACCAGAAAAAAGGGGGAAATTAAGCGAGCCAGAGATTGGATTTATTAATAGCACAGACTAATCCTGAGCAGAATATGTTCTTATAAATAGAACAGCAAGAGGAGCGCGAAAGCCGGTGCGAAAGGTACTATATCTATGAATAGTACAGACAGTGAGTCCCAGATAATGTCCTCTACGCAAAGGCATAACGCCTGAAATCACGTAAGTCACTACAGACAACAAGACAGGGACAGCAAATCAATACGTTCACACACGTCAAATACGCATACACGCCTCTACAAACAGCCAATCATCCCAGCGCAAGGCGTAAGACTTTAGGGCACGTACTTGCGATAGGCCTATACGTCCGTGTATGTAGTATACTATCTCTCGTTACGTGAACGATACTCACATTGCTGATGCATACACTCGTATATATCCTCCACAAGTACGTATTCTCCCGTGTATGTATATACGTAAAAAAAACAGTAATATCCACATTGATATTACTTACACACGTACATATCCCTCCATAAAAAATACTCTCCCGTGTACGTATATACGAAAGTTATCAGTAAAACCCACATTTATACTACATACACTCGTACACATCCCTCCACAGGTACGTACTCTCCCGTATACAGACACACATCGTCACAACTGTCAGCCATATTCACATAGATTTATCTACACACTCCCAACATATCCAGCCAAAATCACACACTCTCCCATATACCACCACAGTCGCCGTATCACACACCTCTCACTGTTTGCCGGGCGGGAAGTGAAGGGTTTCAGGATGCAGACTTCGTCAAAGTGCTTGTACATGACATACACCAACCCCACGGTAAAGGGAGTGAACATGTCAAAGATCTTGCACACAAAGTTACCGCCTTTTCTAAGCACAGACAGTGCTACGGTGAACTGGCATAGCACCAGCTGCTTCAGAATCTCCTCTTGATAGTTCTCTTCACCCTCCACACTGAATCCACCTGATGTGTGTACACCCAGGGCCGTAGTAGGAAGAGCAGAGTTATACAATGGTCATGTATCAAATCAAGGATAAAAATAAATAAACCTAAACAAAATGGAGTACGCAGCCAAGTATACAATATATTCAATGGCCGTGCATCAAAACAAGGATAAAAATAAATAAAACAAAACAAAATGGAATACTCCGTCAAGTATACTATAGGTCGACTATAGGGTTAGTTATACTATAGGTCGACTATAGGGTTAGTTCGAAGATTGTAGCACGCTCAGTTATTTGAAGCTATAGTGCAGGTGAGAACAGAGACACTGATTCTGTCCCATGGTACTGAGGTGAACACAAACGCTTACCGTCTGCCATCATCAGGTGCAGTCCAGTTTTGTTGCTTTTGATACTAGTCAGCTTGGTAAATGCCCGGATGTTGGCTTCGTTAGTCACATCTCCCGTCCCTGCGCAATAGACAATTATCCAGGAAAACACGGTTGATGATACTGAGAGAAGTCGTGGGTATGCAAATGCCGACACGAACTCAGTGAATATCACCGAGAGAAGCAGAAGTGATGCTAGGTTGACACAGACATCCATAGCAAACGCATTTGATAGCAATCAATGAGCCCACCGACCATGCATTTGGCTAACCAAATCCGTATCAGATAAACCTTGCAACGTATCAGGACAAGGATACGTATTTTATGTCTACTTTGGGGTTCAAATGTTTGGTTCGAGTGAGGGATGTTCGTGAGCGTACCTAAACGTAGTTAATGTGTTGATAAAAAGCATTTATATAGAACGCACTCAATTGTAGAACAGGCCCAAAACAGCCAACAACGTATATCAAAACCAAACACACAAACACACGAGCACTCCATTTATATAAAAATCAGTAAATAAATAAATAAATAGATAACTAGATATAACTAGATATATATATATATATACATAAAACATATACATACATACATACATAAACATACACACACACATACATATATAAATATATAAATATATAAATATATAAATATATAAATATATAAATATATAAATATATAAATATATAAATATATAAATATATAAATATATAAATATATATATATATAATACATATAATACATAAACACATGCACACAAAACACGCTCATGCACGCCAACCACACTCTGTCCCAAACTATCCTATGCCGTGCACACTCACCATCAGCGCCATAGAATGTTTCGAAGTAAGGCTCAGTGGGCTGGCGATTGAATTCGTACGGTTTAAAGTCATCCGGACCCCTCAGCGTGAAACCGTATCCCTTGCACCGTTTCTCGCGTTTCCAAAGTACGTATTCTGAAAACGGGTGTGGATGGTAGCATTGATAAGCATGTGTTGTTATATTGTACGTATTCTGGGCAAGCGATTGTATGCTGGTGTTGATTAGTACGTGTAGGTCAAGTCTGTAGTTTGACGGAGGAATCGGATAATGGTACTAAGTGATGCGAATGGTAGAGTATGGGTGTCGTAGAAGTGCTTGGAAACTCTATGTGTATAGACATCAGTCGCACAGTACGTGTTTTGAAACAGTGGTTGAAGGCTACCGTACACAAGTATGTACAATATGCACGCAGTCAAATGCATACGGGTATGCAACGTACTTCAGGCAACGTTTGTAACAATGTTACATATGAAGGTACATATCTTGATTAACACTACTGTATAGGAGATCAGCTTGCCGGAACATTGTGCTTACAACAGGTAGGAGTTGCCTCAATGAGAGTGCGTCCCACGAATAATGTCAACATGGATCGATAGAAATGTTGGGTATCCCATTTACAGGCATACGCAGGAAGCGTACCAGTCAATACACTGCCACAGGAACGCGAGTATAGCACAAAATACCGAGCACATCCCGTACATGAATATTTACAAAAATATGTGGGTATCAATACTTATGCATAGGCAAAAAATACCAATATATCAAGATACCAATATATACCAATATATACCTGAGAATATATATATATATATATATATATATATGGATGGATGCACACACACACATATGTATATATATATATATATATATGCGTGTGTTTAAACCACCATACATACCTGAGAATCCACCAGGGCCAGCACAGACATCGGCGAATAAAAGTGGTTCATTAAAAGCCAACCCCTCGGGCGAGGTGAAGATCCAATTGAGCATCGAGTCCATATTTGCCATTTTAACAGCAGCTCTACAGCGTGTGGAAGAGTGCGCAAGTGGCTGAGTGACTTGACACGAACTTACATCTGTGACGTTTTTACCATACATATATATATATCATGAGATGTAAGTAGTACAGCCGCCGGAACATAACTACTCGGGATGCTACGAGTGCGTACCTGTTAATGAAGACATTGCCACCCTTTCCAATAGTCTCGTACGGGTTTGCTTTCCTTCGCGCTGTGATAAATTCCCGCCGTTCCAAACCATTGAACTGCGATTTGGCCTGTTCAGAGATGACAATACAATGGGGGTTCCAACGGAAAATGGGTGAGTGTATATGTTATAAGCGTGCACTTACAACTATGAGCCAAATCGTGTGACACCGCACTTGCAATAGACAAAGAGTGTGGGAAACCGAGACTATAATTGCTTGTGGTGCAGGACATTCCTCAAGGTACTTGCTTCAAGGTATAATACTTCAAAGTATGTCAAGGGATGTTGTGCTGTTGTTTGCGTGAAGGTTGTGAATAAAGACGTGAGACAGGAGGACCGTACCGCGGACACACACACAAGTCTACAAACACACACACACACTCAATGCCCACACACGCTATACCAAACACACATAGGCGTACACAAGTACATGACAGCACACACACATTATATCAAACACAAGCAGACGTACATACGTACAAGTGTAGGAATCCCTTGCAAACCCTAAAACCCTAGATCATATCCGCCACTAGAATACGCCTGTACACTGAACGAGCACACACAAGTGCAGAACTAGGCTGTGCAGCCCTAGTGAGCATAAGTATATACATTTGCGAATAAGCCAACAAATACACCTACAAACTCACACGTACACACTCACAAAAATACACCCATACGTACACCCACACATCCACTCGCACAAATATACACTCAGAAGTATACACCCACACATACACACGCACAAGTATACAGGTCAGCACACACACACACACATCTCAATGTGTCATCTCCAAATACCCAAACACGCACGCCTCTTATAAATGGAGCACTACACCACTGTTGAAGATAGAAACCGCAACACACTCACATAGGCAGATGCAAGTGTTCGTATTCATAGACTGACACATACACACACGCATACCTCGATGAAACATTCCATAAACACCCAACAAACACACATACACAGATGCAAGTTTTCACAGTTATTGACTGGCACATTCACACACGCATACCTCGAATAAGCGTTCAACCACCGTGCTATCACCAAACAGATCGTAATTGATGCTCTCGTGAGGTGCTACCACTGGTCGCAGTGTCTCTCCACCAGACGTTAACAGCGACGCACCCCACTGGGGATCATATTCATCTGTTGCGATGGGGATAGGAGAACAGGAGGAGGTGGGTATGTGAGAATGAGAGGGTACTAGAATGTGAGGTTAAAGGAATGAGAGGATATGGGAATGTGAGGATATGAGAATGTGAGGATATGAGAAAGAGAGAATATGAGTAAGTGAGGATATGAGAATGTGAGGATTTGAGAATAAGAGGATATGAGTATGCGAGGATATGAGAATGAGAGGATATGAGAATGTGGCGATATGAGAATAAGAAGATACGAGTATGATAGGATATGTATGTGAAATGAGAGGATAAGAGCATGAGAGGATATGAGTATGTGAGGATATGAGAATGAGAGGATACGAGAATATGAGGATATGAGAATAAGAGGATATGCGCAAGAGAGGGTATGGGGATAAGAGGATATGAGTATGTGAGGATATGAGCATGGGAGGAAATGAGCATGAGACGATATGAGCATGAGACGATATGAGTATGTTAGGTATGAGTATGTTAGGATATGAGCATGAGAGGATATTGTGTGAAGGGCCACTGCATTGGATGTGTGCGAGACCACCGTCAAAGCCAAACGGGGCCATGCAGCATAATCCATTCAACCTTTCCTGTGTCGGAAGCGGTAGTTTAGTACAATCCATATAACTCTCCAGTACAGAACACAGTAATTCGACATACCTGGGTGACTGATAGTCGTGTACTGTTGCTTGTGCGGCACGTACTCATTCAGGTCCACGGCGTGCCGTTTGCGCGTAATTAGGGGCTTCTCCTTCTGGAATCCTAAACCGGTACGTCCCGCATTATCATCGGCTTTGATGGGCTCTACAATACCCTGAGCATGCAACCCCAGGCCCGTACCTTCCGTCCAACCTTTCGCCTTAAGTAGCTTCGCACCCAACCGACTGTATGTATTCGTATGCTCCCCCTCGTTCTCACTGTCCATATCCTCCCCGATACTACCCACCTCCGTTGCTATGGCAACCCCCGCGCTCTCATCCGCAGCACTAAAACCAAGACCCCCCCTTCCGCGTGTTTGGCCTAACCCACCCAATCCGCCGCCCTGATAGTCCCAGTCATCGTAATCCCCTACATCCACTTGCTCCCCCTCAGTCGCACTGATGGTATCCGCCTTGGCAGTGCCCTTGGGCGTACCAGTCTCACCCGCTGTGTCTTCGTTCCCTGTCCCTTGTGAGGGTGTGTCCCTGGTGATTGCCTCAGCATCATCTATAGCTGACTCGTCTTTAATTGTCCTAGACGATGCGGATTCGTCTTTAATTGTCTTCCTTAATGTTTTCTCTATGACCGTTCCGTCTGCCGTCTTCTCCGTGATAGAGGCCTCCGTGTCCTCTCTAATAGTTCCCCTTAAATTACCCGTTTGTGTTTCTCCGCTCAACACTTCCGTTTCTTGTGTGGCACCAGGCTCCCCGTGCAACTGATTGTCATTTGTCTGATTGTCGTTTGTCTGTTCGTCATTTGTCTGATTGTCGGTTGTCCGATTGTCGCTTGTCTGAATTTCGCCTGGCTGCTTGTCATTTGTCTGATTTTCACTTGTCTGATTGTTATTTGTCTGATTATCGTACTTAATTTTGTCTGCCACGTCAACCACTAATATGACCTGATCCGCACGACCATCGAGCATCCCCTCTTTGGCAGATATCGACAGCTCCGCTTTGTCACTTGGTATGGTCTCATGCTGTAGCGTCGAAGTGGTCGTACCCTGTCCCACAGGAATAGCTATGCGCTGTTCGATAATTAATCGCCCATCTGGTCCGGTGAGACTTGACTCATCGTGTGTAGGTAATGGTGGTGCATTCTCGTGTGTAGGATCTCTTTTATTGGGGACACTTGCTGTGCGGAGGTGCGTGTGTGGTGAGCTTGTCGTTGCCATCCCACTCACAACGGCTGATCCGGGTGTTTCTTGCGTGACCATAGCAACCGTAACCGTAGTGCCTGCTACACTCACCGTTTCATCTAAATCGCCCGCCTCATTTGCGCCTACAAGCCCAGCCCTACTGACACTTGGTGGCCTCTCAGAACCAACCGGCTCTGCCGCACTGCCCTTCTCCGTTCTATCTATACTAATATTACTAAAACTACTTCTAACTTCTGCACCCCCCGTGCCTGTCCTACCTGTTGACACGCCTGTTGACACTTCCGATGAAACTTTGCTTTTATCATCCTCCACACTCTCCATACTCTTTACACTCTCCACACATCCATCCACTAGTACCGAACTATCTGTCACTGTAGCGTCAACCCGTCCCGGCAGTGTGCTAATTGCACTGGCTACACCACTTCCCAGCCCGTGCGACTCATCTTGTGACACCTGTGACACGTGACACGCTCCATGCGCCTGAGACAACCCCTGCCGCTGCTGTAGCCCAGTTCGCTGGGCGTGTACATCTGCCACCATACCATCGCCCTCAGTGGGGCGCATCGGCACACTGTCCATGCCCGTACACTCTGCCACACCACCACTGTCCCTCTCTGTCCTGTCTACTGCGCTGTGTGTGTTACCAGTACTTACGTGTGCACCGCTTGTATCGACACTCTGTGTATGGGGGGTGTCCCGTGCCTCAGCTGTATCGGCTGTGGTGCTGACACGTGTGCCATCCACTACATTGGTGCGTGGTGGGGCTATGTGTGTATCCTGTGTGGGCTGGACCTGTTCGCGCGTCCCGCTTGTCGCCCGAGTTGTACTGTGATGTGTAGTCTGCACAGGTTGCTGGTTGGTGACTTCGGATACGGTACTCACAGCCTGTGGGGTCTCGGAGGGTCCCGTAGTATGTTGTGTGGTGGGTGCGCTCCATACCCCACCACCTGCTGTGCCTGCGCCTGTGTGTTCACCCATACCCGTCTGTGTAGGTATATCCCCATACACACTCCCACTCGTGCTTACAACCGCAGTACTGATCTCCCTCGTGTCTACAAAGCTATCGGTAGCCGCAGCCAGCCCCAAAAGCGCACTCACAGCGCCCGCCACCTGTGTGTTCTCCATTCCCGAACTTCGGGCACGTTTGAGCTGCGTTGTGTCGGTATGAGTGGCATAGTCGTACTGATATTGCTGTGGGTGCGACACATACCCACCAGCCTGGACAGAGGCATTCAGCCCAGTTGCTACGTGAGTCCCCTCGCCCATCTGCGCCGTGTATGTGTTTTCGTGTGTGGTGGCTGTGTCGGTGGTGGTACCTGCCGGTGGGGCTGGTGGTAAGGCTGGTTGCACGGGTAGTTGCGTGCTGTTATTGTACGAGGACATCTCTGTAGTAGTGGTCTGAGGCCCCACGTATGCCTGCATCGGCGGTTGTGTGTACGACTCTACGGTTGTGTGTGTGTACGTGTGTGCGGTCGATGGTGGGTACGTATTAGCTGCTGATTGCGAATACGTACTCGCATTTGACTGAGAATATAGGTCTGCGGCTGCATGTGGGTACGTATTCTCGGTCGGCTGTATGTCCCTTCGCTGCACTGGGCCTCCACTCGATTCCAGCACCTCTTCTTCAAACTCGTATTCAAAACCGTCGTCCGCCATGGCTGTGGGCAGGGGTATATCTGTGGCATTTTGGTCCACCGTATCTGTGACAATTTGAGTGCCAGTGTCGGTCGCTCTATAGTAGGCCGTAATAGTGTCGGTAGGCGTAAGTGCATCACTGGCCAGTTGCCTGTGTGCCTCTGTACTCGTAGGTAGGGGGGCCACTGAGTCCTGGCTCATATCTATATGCGTTGTTGTTGCTTGTGTATCTGCTTGTAATTCAGTTGCCTGTGTGGTGTGTTCTAAGTCAAGGTGTGCCGAGTGAGGCTGTGTATGGGCTGGTGTAGTTGTTGGTGCCATGGGCTGTGGGGTTGGTACTGGCAGTGTTGTGTGCGCACTGCTTTTCTTGGGTAACCTCGTGGGGCTGTTCTGAGCAGTGTCCTTCTTAGTCGGACCATCTCCCTTCCCACTGTCGTTGGCGGCCCTATCCCTGGTATGATCGTCTTGCGCAGTGCTGTGCATGCCCACTGAATTGTCCTCTATTTTAACCTCCCGGTCCGTTTTCTGCACAACAGGGGTGCCCCTTTTGGCAGGTCTTCCCGGTCGCTTCCGTTTAATCGGCGACACAAGCCTAGCCGGCACAAGCATAGGTGATGACTGTGCCTGTGCATTGACAGTCGCAGGTGCGCACACCTCTGTGCCAGTATCTTCCTGATGCGCATGTACATGTGTATGTACCGAACTGTCCTGTGTGCGTTTCCTCTTGGCCTTATCTTGACTCCCTTCTCTTCTTGACTTTGCCTGCAGCCCACCTTTCCCCTTGGATCGTTTGCGCTCATGTGTGTGCATGTCATCTGAAGACCCGTCACCTTCCCTCATCTCCTTAGTATCACCTGCAACTGTATGTGCACGTGTGTGTGTGTGCGTGTGTGCACTGTTAGCCTCCTGTACAGCCTTCTCAGGATCAATTACAACCTGGGGCGGCAACGGTGCATCAATGCGTGTATGAGCCCCATCGTCGTCCTCTTCCTCGTCCGTTACCTTCTTTGTTTCTTGTTGACTATCTGTCGCATCGTACCTTGACATTAATCCACTCTCGCCTATCACACCCTCCCTCATATCCAACACGCCATTAGTATGACCTTCGTAGTTGGCGTCGGATGTGCTGCCGGTGTGAATAATCGCCTTAACTCGCCTGATCTTACTCTCTTTCTTGTGCTTCTTATGTTTCTTGTGCTTCTTTGCTCGTGAATGCCCATGCGTGTACGTATGTCCGCGTTCATGTACGCCTCCATCACTTCCTTCCGATCCACTCCACTCCATGTCACCATCCCGTTCATAGACACTCTCACCTATACGCTTCTGTTTGGTATCACTTGCACTCGTCGACTGCCCATCTTGTTGATACCTGTGTCGATGCTTGTGCTTAATAGGCGATACAGAAGCACCCTCAGAATGTACATCGTGTCTGTGTTTGTGCTTATGTTTTGGTTTGGGTAGCGACATCTCGCTCTCGTCATCCCTGTTAGCCCTAGCAAGCAGTTTTCCAAATGACACCTTGGGAATCACTGCACCAGTCCCTTCCGCACCATCTTCACCCGCGAGAGCTTCACCATACGTCCCGGTATCATCGTCTCTCCCATTGCGGGAAGGATCATTCCTACGTGTGCGCATGCTTGAAGGCGACTTACCGGATGATGTACAGGTACACGCGATGTGTATGTATGTGTACACGTAAACGTGTGAGAATACAATGAAATGCGACGCACACTTGACTGTACTCAGGAAATCTATCAGTAGAGATCACATGAGTAGTAGATGATGTTCTATGCATTGGATGGTGCTGTCCGAGTGCACTGTGGGACACACGTATAGGTGCAGTAACTCAACCATAGGGCACGTATCACAAGCAATTGTTTCGAAAGTGTGTCGTTTCGATGGTGTGTCGTTTCGATGATGTGTCGTTACGTATGCATGCGTGTGTGTATATAGTGTGTAACCAGCAAGATAATCGCCTTGTATCTGGTGTTTGTTGTTGCAGATAACTTTAGCTATCCTCCCTCACTAAACTTTCATGACAGCTACGTCTACTATGCGTATAGATACCTCAGCCGATGTGATAGTCTGGATTGTGCACCAGACAATATATATGCCGCTATTACCCGCAATTTTGCGCTAGCACTCCCGCTTCAACATACACCGTTACCACCACCTACATACACAATATATACAATATACAGGCATCTAACACCTGTTATATTATGCAAATCAAATACAGATCGTCACCCTAAGAGATAGCATACAACCTTGAGTGTGCAGTACATCCGAAGGCCTCTCCTCTATCGCTCACTTCACACACGGTACAGTAAGGCAAATCGACACCCAACATTTGATGTCTCGGGATTCAGCCACAAATCCATCTAAAAATAGATTCTGTGGTGCCGAACTTCTGTTGTTTTGGCAGCCCGCCCATAATACGTAAAAACTGAACGTGAAATAGACTATGGTGCCTACTGCTACATAGTGCTGTGTATTTAAAATATGTGTGAACATACAGAAATATAGACTCGTAAATATGTGTCTGTGTATTTTGTGTTTAGAAATATAACGCACACGAAAGTTCGACAATCAGAGGTTTGCTTGCGTGTAAAGCACACTTGTAAGGTATAAGAGAGGGGCGAATGAAATAAATAGTGTAAGGACGGTTTAAGCCGGCTACGTAGGTGTATCCGACCAGTGTTTAAGTGAGGGCCAGACTGTTGCATCAGCACGACACAACACAACCACCTATTAGTCAATTAGCACACCAGATTTAGCAACCATTGTGTGTTCATTACAAATCTAGTCGATGCCATACATCCGTATATGAATTCGATCATAACCGCTACACTTCTATCCACGAGCACGTTTTAAGTTTTACAAGCACACGTAAGTTTCCGCCTCTACAAAGGTGAATCACCAACACTTGGGCTGTTTGATGATACGTGATCCATAGTCTTCGCCGTCGTAGTTTTCACAACGAAGGTCACAGGCATTCTCTTCCGTCTTGAGTATCGTTTCACGGATTACTGAAACTACCACGCTTTAACTTA
>NW_014040457.1:52318-62103 GCF_001186125.1 Sphaeroforma arctica JP610 | reverse complement strand
ATATATATATATTATATTTGGGTCTGTTTATGAATGTGAACTAGATATATATATATATATGTATATATATATATAAATGGGAGTGTTTATGAATGTGAACTATATATATATATATATATATATATAGGTAGTGTTCGAGTTAAAAACTGGAAGGTCGTAGTAGTGATATGGTTTCAGAGCATTCTTTTTAATAAAGGGTGTGCAGTTCGAAGTCCAGTGTGGTAGTATTATGTCGCAAACTCATACAACAAACCTGTTTCAGTAGATCGTGAATCACAAGCAAATAGTCAGACTAAGCATGTAGTGGTATAACGGAGTGTGGATGGTTCGAATATATCTAGAATTACAAGTAATGACCAAAAGCAATCATGTAAGATAAAGTTATAGTGTGTTATAGATTAAGATGTATGTGAAGTATTTGGTATAAAATATACCGTTTGATAGCGGTGACTGTCGGAACAATCCTAAGTATAGTGGACGTGATCTAGTCGCGAGTCTTCAAGGATGGTACGCAAGCGGCCGAACCTGACGGATTTATATTTTCTGTCAGGCCGCTTTTGGCATTGATAATATTCGTTGGAGTGTGAGTTGCATGTGTGTAGTGTGGTTCACCATACACGTCGTTTGTAATTCATGTATCGGTTAGCAACATTGCCGAGTTTATAGTAGCTTATTTGGTGTGCAATAATACATCAGCGAAGTTACTACATGCTTCTATTCTGAAATGACAATTTGCATTATATAGCACATATTGTGGCGAAAAATACTTTAATTCGGATAGGTTATTATTTAGTAGTCTTCATAGTGCACTGGAAACTATCTAAAACGGCACGTGCTTGCTGAGTGTGCTGAGATTCGAATAAATACACAGTCACGCTGATTGGGTTCACAGCCAATATTACATGGGATTCAACTCGATAGACTTTCAAAACATTAGGAGTTCAATTTTGTCAAAATCTAGATTTATGACATCCAGGTATGGGAATTAAGAATGGTTCATATTTGCTGTCCAAATTATTTGGTCTACATACAGTAGTGTATAGGGTGCTGTAGTTGTATTCAAGTTCATATGTAGGATACTAAGTATATATAACGGAATACAGACAAGACTTAGTTTATCGTGAATTTTGAGAATCAATACGATGTCCTAAACATTAGTTCTGTACGCATCACATTAAGTATTTGGAAGTATTAGGATTGCTCAACATTATTTAATTGTTTGGAGCATTTAAAACATTGTGGTGTTATGATACAATATTCTGTGGAAAAACCATTCTAGTAGTGATATATTGTTTTAGTGCTATTACCGTATCACATTTGTTCGATGGAAATGCTCAATGTCATTGCACTATACATTATTTGGCAATAGTGCACATATCATTACAAGTACACATCTTTGCAAACACAGTTAGTGTATCCATGCAATGTGGAAAACCAATTTAGGGTTTAAGGTTTTGAAATCGGAGTACCTGCCATTTTGCAACGTGTAGCACGTGGTCAGTAAAATGGTATAGTATGCACTGAAGGTCTATAGTTTCTCCAATTAGTTTCATTCTAAGAACAGGTATGTTGTGTGCATGTCAGACTTCTGTAGTGTTGCCGTTGTATGTGTATATCTATTTCATTGAAAGTAGTATGAGCACTAGCTATATATACCACTTAACCTTGATGGTGTGTGGCTTGTTGCCCAAGACTGAGGAATCTGTGAGTCTCTCAAGTGCACAAACCTCACCACTTTTCCAGAAGATCGTAAGACGGCAAAAAGGTGAACACCTAGAGTGTCGATAAAAGCTATTAAAGAACTTTAAAACGCAAAACCGGTCCCAGGACAATTGCGCTTGTGGTGTATAGAAAGGAGGCATATGCATAAGGGTTATAGTACGCACGTCTACTTGGCTTTGTAGGCTGATTTGAGTGTCAGGCTCATCATGCCGCACATTCAAGCCGAGCAATTGACTGTAGACGCAGTGGCACAGGATACGTTTATAGTGAGGATACATTTGGTAGCACTCCGAGGTGGACAGTCCTGCCAATCCGTTTATATATGAAGATATGGGTGTCGCACAAAGTTCTCTGATAAATTTGAACATATGATGATATGGAAAAATTACATGCCCGTCGGCCCAAATATGGCATATTTGTATTGTATTTGAGCAAGTGATCTTTTGTCCACAACCAAGAACATCTATTGATAATGTATGACTGGTGTCCGTGTGACTGTGTGCATTCGTGTCGACAGTGCAGCTGTGATTCGCAAACGTACTTTGCTTGGCGGAGCATTCGGTGAGTGATGTATCGTGTGCATCGGTTATATACCGGCATGTGACTGAAACTACACGTATGAATCAATGAATCTCGAAACATAAGCAAAGCACCCTCCCACGCCCACACACATGTACACACACCCTTTGACTCGCATGCCCACATACCAACACCTCTACACCACCCATTCACAGCAAGATTTCCATGGAAGAGGCTTTACCAGACACATTGGAAGTGCTTGAATACCGCTTACACGACGATGCACCTCAGGTGGTCAAACGAGCGATCACATGCAATGCTACGCTACACCAGATGGTCTTCTCGTGGATGTGCAGGGTGTCGGTAGGTGATTGTGTGTATACTGGCGCGTATGTGTGTTTATGTACACGTATGATGGACATATAAGCATATATATGCGCGTTTTTTGACGGGTGTATATGTATTTATGTCCAGTAGACGTAACTACACGTATGTTGTGCGTGTATGTATGTATGTGAAGGTGTACAATGCTCTTGTATGTGAGCATCTACACGTACGCTTAGTGTATTCGTATGTGTAGGCGCATGCGCGTTGCGTATGCATGTGTATATATGCACACGTATGATGGTCGTGTATACATGCGTGTGTGCGGTGTTAGTATGAGCCATTGTCTACGATTACTCAAGTATCGTAGTGCATTCAGATACTTGTAGTAAAATATCGTACAACAAACATTTCACACACATTCGGCGCGAACTTTAAAAAACTGGATCAGTTTTGGGGTGCAATTCCACAAACTCGGCTACGATTCAGTCAGATATCAACCCAAACTATCTTCACTTTGTATCTAGTACTTAATTTTATTAATTTTGCGGCGTAGTCGGATATGGCTTCACATGCAACTAATTTTGTTGTAGTGATTAACATATAACTAGTTTTATTATAGGATTTAACATGCAACTAATTCTGTTCTAGGATTCCATTCCAACATGTATCTAATTCTGGTGTAGAATTTTAACCAACATGCAGCTGATTTTTAACATGTTCCTGATGTGTGCTATGTCGTGTCTGTGCAGATGGAGAAGGCGGAAGCGAGCAGAGATTTGTGGGACCAGTTGGTGGCCATGAAGGACATCATCTGCGAACGTCTCACAACAACTGACAACATCGGCTTCAAGAGCACGGCGGTATGCGTGTGTCTACAATGATAGGACCTTTTGAGAGAGGCTTGTGATATATTATTTGTATTTTATGTCACCTCTAAGATCATGCTTTACCACTATCTTAAATAAATTTGTAGAGTTTAGTACATACCTATTTATATATATATGAATTTCTGTGATCAGCAATATTATCAAGTTTGTGATCACTATGTACAGATCTGTTAAGTTATATGACCACAAAACAACCTCCCCCCCTGGCCTACTCCTATCCACACGCACACACACACATACACATATATATATATGATATATATATATATACATATCAATTTATATATATATATAATCTAGATCTATGTATAAGTGTATCTATTCTATTTATATATGTATTTTTTTATCTATTTGTATATCTAAATCTATATTTGAAGTATATGTATATATATATATACATATATACATTTGTGTGTGTGCGTGTGTGTGTGTTTATATATATATATATGAATATATATATACATAAGTTTTTTTTCGGTTCAGTTGAGAGGAAACCTTATCATCGATCACTGGAATTACATCAATCTACTCAAATGTGTGTTTGAGAAGGTTTGAGTTTTCGAATAAATACAGATGATCACGAGCATATGAAGCTCTATACTGTCGAAATTGTTTATATGTACATGGGCTCACTCGGATTAAATAAATATGTCCACTTGAAACAAATATATGTTCCAAAGCCGAATGTGGCAACACGTGTACGTGAATAGAAATCACAGACAAAGAATCTGTTAAAAAGATTTCACAAATCATACACAAAGAATCTGTCAAAAGGATTTCACTTCATTTTTGAAGTGGTTAGAATCCCTAAAACACCCAGCAACTCCCATTTTGCGCAGCAACGTATTCTTATAACTTTCTATGATTAAATTTAACAGAGTGGATCGAGTATTGCTAGGCTTTATCAAACCCCCTATTGAAAACCTCCATATTCACTCTTACTTTCTGTTGCAGGTGAAGTTTGTGGAGGTGATTGTGCTGCTATACTCGCGCAAGAACGCCGACTCGGAGAACAAGCACAAACACCAGACACCGTCTGTAGACCGTATTCCCGAGAGACATACTGTACTGGAAGCGGATGAGCTCACTCAGGAGGCAGGCCATCTGGTGGAACTGCTAATGTCCACCTTCCAGACAGGTGGGCAAATTTGTACGCACAGGCAGCTATGCTTGCAGAGTTCATTTTGATGAGATGTATCAGTTTTTATATGTGCGTGTATCAACACACATACATACACCCACTCATATATATATATATATATATATATATATATATTATATATGTATA
The DNA here is from genome assembly GCF_001186125.1 of Sphaeroforma arctica JP610. NCBI lineage: Eukaryota > Ichthyosporea > Ichthyophonida > Sphaeroforma > Sphaeroforma arctica. The sequence continues at coordinate 57,360 of NW_014040457.1, read as the reverse complement.
TATACTATGTATATATATATATTATATATATATATATATATATATATATATATATATATATATATATATATATATATATATATTTATATGTATATGTATGTATATATATATATATATATATATGTGTGTGTGTGTATGTCAATATATAAATAGCGGCTGATTGGTACTTTTATAGATCTAAATTATCCGATATATACGCTATCATTGACTGTATCAAACTTAGTCAAAATGTTTACTTTAACGGATGCGGTACTAGTTAAAGGATATATTGAGTGCCGCCCTGTCGTTTATCATTACTACATTTACACGCACTACATATTAGACATTTCAAGCAAACAGCTTGACCGCATCTAACATAGCTTCACAACATGCCCTGTGTGGTATGTAAAATTTGAACCAGCTCACCGTATTTACCAGCACATTCTTATATTGTTCTGTGTTCTCCACGCGCATATCACTCACTCTTGATTGACTTAAACTCATTGTACTTTAAATTTTTTTTCCCTTTTGCACTTTTAGAGCCCAATACGGGATACTTGGTAGTGGTCGTTGCAGTACTTGGGTCCATTGCCAGGCAACGCCCAGAGCAACACTTTGCCTACATAGTCAACGGTGTGTGGACTCGATGTGTTCGACGATCGATGTGCAAGATTACGCGTTGTGCTTAGATTTATACATATATATATATATATATATATGTATAAAAATATAGTTATAGTTATAGTTATAAATATATATGTATAATTATATATATATATATATTCTTATATATTATATATATTATGAAATTATATACCAACATATATATATATATATATTGCTTATTATTATATTATCATATATATACATATAAAATGCAAATACATATACATCTATATATATATACCTACATAATTTATACATACATACATATATATATATAGATATATATATATATATATATGTGTGTGTGTGTGTGTGTGTATGCGTGCATATATATATATGTGTGTGTGCGTGCGTGCGTGTGCGTGTATGTTTGGATGTATGATTTTTTTTTCACGAACGGGATGGGATGGAGAAATTGGAAGTAATCCTCATGGGGATAGATCAGCAGAGATTTTTATTCATACACACACCGGCTGGCACGAATGCACACCTTGGTTGATACACATATACGAACATATCAATTCAAGGCACCTGCCTGTATATTCACAATGAAATACCTTTCTGCTAATATGTACGGGTCAAGTGCGTACGAGGAAGAGCTGTATAGAATAGATTTTAAGGTTATCCTGCTTTGGTACATTGTCGCATGGATTCACAAGGAGCAACCTCTCAAAAACAATACTTATACCATATCATTGTACAGTGCAAGGGCAAACATACAGGCGATAATAGCTAGTAAGGGAGGACCCACAGTACACATGCACGCATCGGTGTCCTTATTCTTCTAGACCGCATCACCTGATTTCCCCTACGTTGCTACTTATCTGCGCCTCATCACTGCAGCTGATTTAACTTTGTAGGGCTGTGTGATCAGGCCGACGCCCTAGCAACCAAGCCGCACATCACGGAGTCCCAACGGGAGAGTCTCGCAAAGGCGCTGAAGACACAGGTGTGTAGAGCTATAGGCTGTTGTTTGTTCTGAGGACGGGTGCAAAGCATATGTGTATAAATTTAGATGCAGTAGTTGCTTGCTAAGCAATCTGTCAGCTGCTTGTAGTTGTTGGCCAGTCACCTAGTACTGTTTATGTACATATTATTACTTTAAGTTGTGTATCGTGTTGTCGACTGCTGTCCAATCCATACAATATGCTTTTTATAGTGACTATATATATATATATATATATATATATACCTTATCCTTATCCTTCTATCTTTATATTTATATATATATATATATATATATATCTTGCATTTGTATGAGACACGAATGATTCTTTGATAGCTGGTTTTTCGTAGCCGTTCTGACCGGCTCGTGCTATCTATATAGTACGTGGTTCTGTATCTGATAAACACTTGGTAGGTTTCTAAGTAGTCTTAAATATAACTATCAGTCACCCGCGAATCATTATATACTACTTTGCCCGTAGTGTATCAGTATGACCTGCTTCTAACATATGTTGAACATGTATTGATATGGTCTGTGTATGGTGTGTTGGTATATGATGCTCACAACATTTGTTCACCATTTACTTGTATAGTTTTGACTGTGTGTTAGTACGGAACACTCATCACGCCCCTCAATCACCCAGTACTGCATTGTATTGGTGCGCTTGGTAGTGAATGGGTATGATTCACTCGTAACACTTGTTCACAATGGGTTTTAGGTTTTTGCTCCACTTGCACAGCTGGTGGTGCATTGATATGATGGTCTCATTGCATGGATTCACTTCACAATATACCCATATGATAATCTACTTGACTTGGGCGGCTGGTGTCATATGTCCAACATGTATAAATGTAATATGTTCACTCCCATTGCACAGCTGATGGGATTGTTGCGTCATCCTACGGCCGCAGTTAATGCCGAAGCCCCCGAGCGCATGGCCCGAGTGCTGGTCAACAAGCTCAGTACCAAGAAGGTGTGTCAAACCGGTGTCAAAATAATGACAATTCAAGGCAGTATAAGTGTCAAAACAGTATCAGCGTCACAACAGTCATGGTATCTCTGTTTAGTACTCATGGATACACACAGCTACACATCAAACACATTAGTATCGTTTCAACCTCTGGTCATTTCAGATCTTACGTACTTCTGAAGAGAGACAGCCAGACTGTACTCGCATACATGTCCGCTGTGGCAAATTACGCACACATGTGTGTAAAATCACGTAGATGCAGTACCACACGTAGATATAGTTAGATATAGTACCAAAATCCAAATTCTCGGCTCATAGTGAACCCTTGAATTTATATCTTCCTCAGAATGACGTTGAGAGGCTATACAGACAGACAATGGCCGAAAATCTGCGCATGACTACCACCACGGACAACGCCTCCATATTCGACCCGAACACAACAGTCAATCAGAATGTGCCATCGGCCAGCGATCCACGGGTCAGCCAATCAGAACGCGGCGTTAAACGAGACTACAGTGATACGGGTGTTACAGCCAACGAGGGCCACGCAATAGCCGACTCACGCCATGTGAAGAAACCAAAAATTAGCCAGGTGATAGACCAGGGGATCCAGAAGAAGAAGGTCTTAAGTGAACGCGAACTGCTACTGGCACGGCTATTGGTAAGCAATGATGTGTGGCGGCTGACTGAAAGTCTTGCGGTGTGGACTGACTTTTAATGTGGGTCAGTGAGTGTGTGTCTGAGTATCTGCGTGCGGTGATGTATGTATTGACGCCTCTACAGCTTACTCCTTCACTCTGTGGACACAGAAGTGATGCAAGCAAATGTACGCACGCGGTGTTGAAATCTAGCCGATCTGCTGTACACAGTCATGCGCACACTAAGCTTGTATATGGAGCGTCCGATGCATCCTTTATTAAATGATGTCGTGGTTGTCGCGGTTAATCGCGCTTTCAGTCAATCGCATTGTTCACCCACACACACACCGCCACGCGAACACTGCCACTGTACGGTGCACAGGACGAGATTCCATTGGCCGAAGCCAAACTGACATCGCTCACTCTGCCCATGGCGCTAGAGCCAGGCATGTTGCGTGAGTTAGTGCTGCTGACCCTACCTAAGCTGCCGGCCCAGGCACCGCCAGACTTCACCTTTGAGCCAGACGAGCTGGAGAAGAATTGTAAACTAGTACGTGAACAATAAGGGGTTGGTGGGTGGGGAGGAGGGGGGGGTATTTGTCGAGTTGGATGTATTATAATGAACTCCGTGGTTTAGTCTGTTGTATTGCTTGTGTTATATAAGAGGTTGGATTGGGGGAGGGGGAATTAGTTGAGTTGGATTTATTACAATGATCTCGGTGGTTTAGTCTGTTGTATTGCTTGTGTTATATGATGTGCGTACCGGTCGACTCCACGGCATGTACCACACTGCGCATGTTGTTATCAGCGTCTCGTATTTGCATCATTAGTTAGAGAACCCGGTACTCTCACAATTGAAAACCTGCACTACCTGGGACATGTACATTGTTTGACTCAGTTCCCAAACATTTCTATTTAATATGAACGAGTCTGTATATACTACACCGATTGAGTTCAGTCGGCTATCACTTGCCTGCAATTTCTATGACCACATATCATTATCACGGCAATGGATTGCCTGAGTTCATTATGATGTTATTGATATAGTTTTTTTTGTCACATGTATCTGTGTTTTCAATACAATTGTATATTTACTTTATTATAGGCAGCATTCACATAAGCTGTTGCATACTTATAAGAGACCGGAAATAATCATCAGTCCTTTTTGGGTTTGGAAATGTATGCAACCCCTGGACACAGATCTCCATGGGATTGTATAGAACCCTAGCCTATCGTATTGATTAAATACCGTATGGTCATGATAATTTATCCATACACCCGCACACAGATCATCTCAACGGCGAATGATGCCAAAGATCCTCGCAAGGCAGCAACCATTGTATTCCCCCCAGCTCTCATAGCGCTACTGAGACCCGATAGCACCAGCACGATCACAGCAACCGACAAATCAGACATATCAGGCAATTCAGACAAATTAGACAAATTAGAAACAGCAGAAAAAGTAGAAAAAGTAGCTCCTCCCAAGATTGAGGCGGCTGCGGCCACCCTCACTCCGAAGCCCTCAGCTTCAAAGACAGGCAGTGCCGCAGCAGGCACGCGCAAGAAAAAGGTCAGCGCTACTCGTGCAAGTGCAATTGTGTGCTTGTTTGGATGGATGTAGGTATAAGCTCAGTTGAATACATATTGAAGATATGTGTTTATATATATGTATATATATATGGGTATTTTGTATGTATACATGTATTTTGTATGTATATATATATGTATTTACGTATGTATGTATGTATATATATATATATATATATATATATATATATATATATATATATATATATATATATATATATATATATATATATATATATATATATATATATAGTTG
>NW_014040457.1:35071-52298 GCF_001186125.1 Sphaeroforma arctica JP610 | reverse complement strand
ATTATTATATATATATATATATTAGTTATAGTATATATATATATATATATATATATATATATATATATATATATATATATATATATATATATATATATATATATATATTTATACATATATATAAGCAATAAGCATATATATGTTTGGTGTGTTTAAGTGCACCAGGTGTGAGCATGCAAGTCTATCTGAGGATTGTAGGTATATTTGTGCTTATGTGGTTCCCTTGATATATTGCACAACTTCTTTGGCGATTTCGTCGTGGTATGCGTATATTGATGCTGAGCGCTCTCTGCATTTAGTCAGACATAACCGATTTTGACGAAAATACATGTCTTCCTTTTTTATTTCATACTCCGTGTGCGCCTTGTTTTATGTCGGTGTCGGCAATCAGCTGTATTTAGAATACTTCATTTCATCAAATCATGAATGAAGGGGTACTCGATAGAGAGTCAACCACTACTGCCCTATATACGCACGACCCTGGAAATTTTCAACGGCTTGTCTGGTTCTATGTCCTTTATAAAATGAATGTCCCAAAATGCAGAGAAAAATTACCACGAGCTTCGGACGTTTTCCCCGATCACGCGATTTTGTTCACAATTCGGTGCCATTACATCAAATGCCGACCCATGCAATTTCGGATATTCACCCCAATCACCGCCCTATTTTGCCCACAGTTTGAACCTCCTGTATTAAAAGCCAAACCGGCTGTGCGTAAGGGTCCGTTTGTGCTCAAACCATTGCCACTGGACGCACCGCAACGTCTCGCATTGGCACTGCAAGCGTTCACGCGCATTCTGCACAACGAGGAGCCTTTGCTCTCCACAGGACAATGCCACAAGCGAGTGGCCCTGATAGTCAAGATGGCTTCCATGACCATGCGCCTCAGCGCTCCCCCTGCTCAGGGTATGTGTGTGGGGGGGGGGAGTATGCATGTGTGTGTATAGGTGTATGAACGCGTATTTGTAGGTGTGGATGTGTGTGTATAGGTGTATGAACGCGCATTTGTAGGTGTGGGTGTGTGCTTCTTTGCGTATAGTTTTATATGTATTTGTGCTTCTTTTACGTATAGTCAAAGGTAATGGCTATGAATATAGTATATACAAATATATATATATATATGTGTGTGTGTATATCATCATACCAGCTATCTCTGATCCTGTCTGTTCCGTCTCTTTAACCTATCTGCAGTCAAAGGCGAGGCATCAGAAGTGCAGGAGACTGACGTGGCCCCCGAAAACGATCCCTTCGCAAACGCACTGCTGCAGTTTATACTGGCGGACTTCAAGGTATACACATACAATATATTGCTCAAAATACTTGTGTACAGTTTATACTGGCGGACTTCAAGGTATACACATACAATATATTGCTCAAAATACTTGTGTACATTAGTTTAAATCAGTTGTCTATACACTGCACGACTTAAAATGGTTGTATATATAATACATAGCTCAAATATATATCTCTATCTCTCTCTCTATAAATAATATATATATATATATATAATTATATATCTATATATATATATATGTGTGTGTGTGTGTGTGTGTGTGCGTGTGTTTCATAGTTTATAACAATTATTTCTACATTTTATTGTTCAAAAATCGTAATTCTGTCACATAGTCCAAAACAGCTATATGTATAGATGAATGCTGTAATACATCTGTGCATACCCTCTAAAACTTGACCGAAGTATTATTTACGAATCACGCTGGCTGTCTGCTGTGCTGTCACTAATTGTATGTTTTTCGCCCTCCCTCCGCACTTGTCATCTATTCTCCTCTCCGCTCATCCCATTCCCCTACAAACCCTCGTGCATCCATCAGCGAGGCTTTGAGTTGCTGCTTATATGGCTGTATCAAGAATACCGCAACGCCGAGCTCTTCGCAGTGTACGGTATTCCCGTTGCTATGGATATTGACCAATCAGATGACACGAATATTAAAATCGAGCCAGAGTCGCCCCAAAAGACCCAACGGTACGGCTACAAGCGGTTCGACTACTTCCTGATGCAGGCTGTGTTGGCGTGTAAGGATATACTCACACCTAAAGACCGTATGTTCACACGGCTTATTCTGGAATCACCCCGGATAACACCTGGTGTGCTCGAGGTCGTGAGAGATTACTGCCACTCGGAAGAATACTCGGTAGGTGGTACTAGTGATTGTTTCTGTGGGTATATACCTACATATTGTTTTATACATACTAATTCAAAAGTAGGATTCCCAAATATAGCACGCTCACCCACATACATATAGCTGTATACAAACTTATTCAAAAGTTTGATTCCCAGATGTAACACGCTCATACATGTTATAGTGCCATTCAGTTTTGCCAATATCCACAAATATATCCATTTTCATCTGATGAAGGCTGCATCGAGAAGCCAGAAGAGCGGCTGTATGAATTCCAGCGCAAAAGCTCGGTGACTCAGTTACTACGTATAGTTCACATGTTTTTCTTGTCTCAATGTCAATACACTACATGCATTGTCTGCTTTGTGTTTCCATGTAGACCCTCGCCGTGAGTGCAATCCGTTATATCTTGTATTGTCGCCGCAGTACTGCATCCATAACAAACTCTCTGTGCATTGCATACGGGACACTCACTGGGTTTCACCTAGCAATTTCTGTACAGTATCGATATCCTGTTTGTCGTTCTAGATACAAATATCTCACGAGTATCTCGCCACAGTTTCATCCTGTTGTCATATTCAGCTAAAAGCACAGTTACTGTGTATGTATCGCACTACACGCATACCCTCATATGGTCTTGGGAATATCCGTTTCATTTACTCCCATACAAATATACTCTTCAGATGGTTGTCCTAGCATAAACAAATTGTCGGCACTTGTGTATTTCCACACTAACCAGCACTTGGCGTACTCTCCGACATCGTCTCAACAGATTATCCGTCGTTATATTTACATATTGCTTAAATATTCCCATATTCATTATATACTCCCATGTGAGTTATATACCGCCGTACAATTTATATACTCCCATATTATTTATATACTCACATATTAATCATAGACTCCCACATTGCTTACCTTATCCTAATTTATATATACTCATACTCTCATACCTATGTATACCTATTTTAACAGGCGCTTGGTGTGGCGACCGTGCGTGATCTGATCGTACATCGCGTGCCTGACAGGATACCCGCTCTCAGACTTCTGCTCGAGTGCACCAACTCGCCGGATGCTGCGGTAAGTTCATGGGTAGCTGTGTATACACATAGGTAGGTGTATGTACTTGATGTGAATATCGAGATATGCACATGAACAGCTACATATATATAGTTCCTGTCGATGCGAATCATCAAGTTTGCATCATCTGTGTCCTGTAGTGCGAATTGCATGTGCGAATTACATGGCAAAAGAGGCCAAACTGTTATATATCATAGTATGTTACACAGGTGCATAGACAGTGCACCTTGTGTGATAGGACCAATCGATGGGCGTGTGGGAAGCCTCAACTGTATGTAAGCATATGCAAATCTGAAAATATATACGTATACGAATATCGTTTCGCGGAGCCTTGTAGATTTAATGTAGATTGACCGTGCTGTATAACAATTATCGCTACTCGACTGACTGAAATCGTTAGCGTGCAGTTCCGTCAGTATCCGTTCCATTCTCTCGCTCTATACCTTTCACATGACATAATTCCTGTGCCAATCAACCCCTCAATTCTTAACCCTGAAAACGCCACAGATGTCGCGAACGAATGCCATCATCAACATCAAGAAAATATACAGCACCATTCCCAGTGTACGGGACCACATCGAATCATTTGCCATCGAGAACTTCAGGCAACTACTGCCCGAACACCCCAGCAAAGCAATCTACGTCGCACCCGCTCCAGAACAACCCAACGGTATGGCGCTGCACTCTGTGACATGCGTATATCATCTGCTTATAGTGTGCACAGTTACACATCGCTATACTTCACACAGTCACGACCAGTACCCACATCATCTGGTTGTGGTTTATCATCTGGTTGTGGTTTTCGGTCGACTTCGCATGTATGGCTATTGATTTCATGGCTATTACCACCCACCCCACCATTCATATGCGCTGGCAATAGAATACACAAGTCATTCAGAGTGGCCAAGCTCTTGGCTATGGTACACACTATCACTTTTCAAATGTCCACTATGCCACTACAATAGATGCAGAAGCAGAGGACAGTCAGAACCCGCAGAAAGAGACTACATCGGAAACGGACCCATCAGTGCACCCAAGTGAAAAGGAAAAGAACCGGTCCAGCTCCAAACCCTCATCTGATACAGGTGCGGACAGTGCTATGCAGGTGGACACGGTCAAGACCGAGCCAGAAGACAGCCTAGTCAACGACGATCAGTATGTAGTTTCTTTTCTCGCATCGTACATATCCTGCAGATGGGCGTGGGAACACTCACTCGCCCATCCAGTACTTGACTTCTAAATAAGTTTTAACCAGATACTGAGGTGTTACAGTATATGGGTAAGGTTTTGATATGGTCCTGTCACTAACCCTCGACAGCTCACACCTTGTATATGGCCAGTGTCCAGCTACTGAAATCCTACAGTGTGTGCATCAAAAGTAGGAACGGTACAGTCACGGAACTTTTACAGTACTCCTGCAGTCTTCCAGTAAATGATTAGGGCTTGAGCCATCAACCTCTTTCAGTAAACGTAAGCTACAGCTCTTGCAGTATCCGCATACTCGAGTTACTTATCCCATATAGTATATCCTGGGTCGGTTGTACGTCCACCACCCCATCTCGCACAAAGCACATCAGAGTGAGCCTGGCAACTACATATCGCCATACCCAGCCATTGAGCTATAGGGCAGTGGGGTATGCTGGGACACTCATTCACTTCATTGCGCCTGTCGTACCGTTAATGTCTCTGCTATATCACTTGTCAAAATCTTTGTGCTAATGATTATATATGGCAGAACAACATACCACGGCTATGGTACAGACGCAACGATGCTCGACACTACAGACCAAACATCTATTCCCTAGACTTACGTCTTCGCATCCAGGATCGGTTTTGACTGAAACGTATATTACTTCACAATTGATTGTATCCACTTCTTGTGCACTTCAAATACATCAACATATACACTTATATATTTAGATATATATATATATATATATATATATACATCCACTATATATATATATATATATATATATATACTCGAACTACCTGACAGTACGTATAACTTGCTATATTTAAGTACCTATACACATCTATATCCTTACCCACAACTTATCAATATTCACCATAACTCTACTTCATTATACATAACTTATCTATTATAAACATAACATACATATATAGATCACTACCCAAACTATGTACCCTTAATAACTCATGTACTTTAAAAAATTTAATCAATTTACCTCTCTAACCCACCACTAGCATACAACCATACGTTTTATCACTTATATTCACTTGCCTTCTCATTCATGAAGCCTAACCTCCCTCAACTTTTTTCCACCTACTGAGACCTACTATATATATATATATATATGATTGTCTGTATACGTATATGATGTTACTTACATGATAGCACCGTCTCTCCGTATACAGAGTGCTGGAATGGAATGACGCGAGTATCGAGCTGTGCTGTCTACTGTATTATGCGCTGTGTGTGACCAATACCAGTTTACTGGGGGGCGTATTCGCACTCTACTGTCAGTGCAGCAACAAGAAGGTACAGGCAGGCATCCGTCGCAACATCGACACACTTGTGCGTCACATCGGAGGTAAGCTTCAAGAAAAGGGGTTCACTATCCGGTCTCCAATATAAAGTTTTTTCCTCGCTTCCCACGTGTGTCGGACCTTTATATATATATATATATGTGTGCGTGTGTGTGTGTGAGTATGTATGTATATATTTATTAATATATATATATATATACATATATATATATATATATATACATATATATATATATATATATGTGTGTGTGTGTGTGTATGTGTGTATATGTATATATATATATATATAATTGGTTAAAAGTATAGAGAATCATAGTAAGCATTCCGGAAAAAAGGAATAATACTAGTCGCATGTAGACACAATCGTATATATTTTGACTGAACCCATATCCTCTGATGTTTGTATGGAATATCAGCCGATAATGAAGATTTACAAGCAGTCATTCGTGATTATCCCGAAGGCGCTGATCACTTAGTACTCAAGGCGCTCAACATCGTTACTCAGGCCTCCAGGTACGTCCTGGTACAAGCCAGTGTAGGTTTTTGTCGAGTGTGCATAATTACGCAATGCTAGTGCACTTATACACATGTGTACTTCACCCGACAACATAAGGAGACATATTCACATTTTTGTGGATGTGTTAATCGCAATCCTTTGATTGTAGCACTCTCACACCAGCTATTAGTTCTGCTGTAATGCTGTGGTGAGCTATTTGTCTCCATACGTGAAGTTTAGTTCCCGTGTAGTGTAAGTTTATTTATAAACCAATGGCAACGTGCCCGTGCTGCGCCTTGGAGGATTGCTTAAGGTATATCTTCATCGCTCTTGTATGTGTGTTACATGGTCTCATTGGATGTGAACAAGCGTATAGATAAGTCTACATAAACGTTCGAGATTTCATACCAATCAACCACTATCACACCTTCAACGATACACGCCGTATTGCAGGAAGGATGGCACGTTACCCATAGCTCTAGTAGAGATCGCCCGAGAAAAGTTCCAGTCCACCAACAACATACATTTCCTCATCCAAGTGCTGGCGGGGCTTAACCGAGACGATATAGTCACTAATCTCGGTGCAATGCTGGGAATCAACGAGGCAGTTACCAAAGATGTGCTAGATAGGTAGAGTCTGTGCTACAGTTTGCTGTGCTTGTGTTGGAGTATAGCAAATGGATGTGTACGTACGTGTGTATATATAAGTAGTATTGACGAATGTATATACTGCTGTTGAGCGTCTTTGTTGTGGTTATCGTCCGATACGTGTTTGTCTGCTTCTGCTTGTGTGGATGTGCAACAACCAAGGCTAAACGACTCTGCCATCAATTGATCGAAGCACCAGGAATTCATAGGGCCGTGACTAAGCACTTGATATACATCTCGTGTCACTACTTATATATATATATATATGTACGTATGTATATATGTATGTATGTATGTATATATATATATATATATACTTATATACATATATATATCATGCATTTATATATGTATATGTATATATATATATGTATATGTATGTATGTATGTATATATATATATATTTATATATATATAACAGTATATATGTATATCTGCACAATATATATATCCACATCTATATCCCTCTGTATATATTATTGTATTATTGATATTAATATTATCATATATATATGTCTGTTTGTATATATCTGTATATCAGTATGTATATATATATATCTGTATATCTGTATATCTGTATATCTGTATATCTGTATATCTGTATAAAATATATATCTACATCGATATATATATGTATATGTATATATATATATATATATATATATATGTATATATAAATATATATATATAACTGTATATATAAATCTGTATATCAGTATATATATATATGTGTGTGTGTGTGTATATATATGTATGTCTGTGTCTGTGTATTTCTACACACACATAAGTAATATATACATATACCTATACATATATATATATGTCTGTGTGTGTGTGTGTACGTATATATTATATATATATGTGTATATGTATATATAAATAGACACACACATATCTATATATATGTATGTATATATATATATGTATGTATATATATATATGTATGTATATATATATATATATATATATATGTAATTTTATATATATATATGTATGTATATATATGTATATGTATATATATATATGTGTGTGTATGTATGTATATATGTATGTATATTTATACATATATATGTATGTATGTATATATGTACGTATGTATATATATGTATATCTGTATATATGTAAATATATAATATCTATTTATACATATATATATATATCTGTATATATATAATATATAATATTCACATGCGTAGTGCTTACTTCTTTGATCATATTTTTCTGCTCAGATTGCTTGCGCCGTATGGCTCCGGAGGTAGTGGGAACGGGTCTATCACACCGGCAGATCTACTCATAGCCATACATGAGCTCCGGCCTGCTAACAAACAGAAGCAGAAGAACATAATTTTCGCACACCGCTACTGTTTCGAGGTACATAAAACAAAGAGACGTGAATGTGTACTATTTCACCCGTCATATACATTTTCTCAACCAGCGCACGTTTTAGCGGATATGTATGTATCTATAATATTTACTTCGTTCGCGAAGTACGTAGTATGTACATGTACATATATATATATATATATATATATATATAACTATGGACATACAGAGTGTATAGTACATGAATTTCGTGCCCTAACTGTATTCTTCAAGTTGACTATTATAGGTGAGAGTGGTGCTGTTGTCGGAGGTGTCGGGTGTGACTATCTAGCTAAACTTTACACGCTTGTTCTCTTCTTTTACAAACATAGATACCCATATACGCATATGAATAAACCTTTTTTTTTATGTTCAACATTTCTGTCGTGTATCTCTAAAAATCCTGCAGAAGAAGGACGTGCTGTCGCCCGAGGTGTTGGGTGTTGCCATTCAGCAGATGGTAGACACTGTACCGTTGTCGCCTATGCTTATGTTGACGGTCATTAAGAGTGTGGAGGCCTATCCCAAAATGCAGGATTTCGTTCTTTCCATTCTAACACGGTAAGCGCTGTACGATAGATAGACTACACTAGTGTGATATATATATCTATATATATATATATATCTAGATCTATATATCTATATATATCCTGATCTATATATATATATATATATATATATATATATTTCTCTTCGGACAGGTGAGTTTTGCTTACGTGGTTGATTAACGATACCCAAGCGATGTATAAATGGCAGCGATAGGTGAACAATACCCTTGTATCTAATACACACGGCCATGTGATATATAATTATCGCTTTTACATGTATTTGTATTCCGTAATGATTCTGTACACCGTGATTGAAGTCCTTCACATAGAGTGTGTGCTGTTTGTTTGCGTTATAACTATGCTTGCATCGTGGTCGGACTCCAGGAATTGTCTTGGCATGCGTGGGTTCATTGTGTATTCTGTATTGGTTGCAATTTGTATCGTCATTTACATACGTTGTATAGGGTTTTTAGGTAGGGCTTTCTAAAGAAATGCTTACTGCCTAAAGAAAGACAGGCTATGTAAAATGGTTTGGATTTGCACTGTTTGGTGCATCCTGACTGCAATTGTCTCGTATCGCGCATCTCCCTGCTATGCTGCGGTGTTGTGTGCGATGCATTGTGTCTGCAGAAATTGCGGAGTGTACTCCCAGTATACTCCTCGAATAGTTTCAATTCTGAGTCCCTGTTCGTATGAACATGCCTTCTCCTGACCTGAAGCCTAAGTCACCTCGCACAAGTACTCTCGCCTGTCTCTGCATTCACCCCCTGCCCTGCACTTTCCTGTACATGGATGCTCTTACATATCTACGCGTTGCCTCCTTATCATACACTAACCAATATGTAAGTTATCGTACACGTGTACGTAGTCACTCCGTCTAGCCGTACCATGGCATAGGTACTCTCACATGCCTACGAACATCTGCCCTTCTCTATGTTAAATATTATGTGTTCGCACACACAGGTTGATCAGCAAAAGTATATGGAATACGGGGTCGCTGTGGAAGGGCTGGATCAAATGCTGTACGTCGCAGCAGATGCAACCGCAGAGTTATTCGGTGCTGTTGCAGTTGCCGTATCGGTACGTAGATGCTTATGTTTCAAGGGCTAAATTTGCAGAAGTGAACCGAAGCATAACTCATGTCTATCTATTTGATTAACAATAGCAAACTTATGTAATCTTCTCTCGTTTGCTGTTCGTAATTACGCATGCCCACTTCACATACACAAATACTTGGCTTTATATCCACTATTTTGTGTGATGGTTGTGTTGATAATTACATCACACATGCCACTCACTGCTGAAGTGAACCGAGGCATAACTCAATGTCTATTTCATTAACATTAGCAACGCTTATGTAATCTTCTCTTGTTTGCTGTTCGCAATTACGCATGCCCATTGTTTCTTTATATACACAAATACTTGACTTTACATCCACTATTTTGTGTGGTGGTTGTGTTGATACATTATATCACACATGCCACGCAGGCAGCTTAAAGAGATCCTAGAGCAACAGACCAACTTGGGCGATGAGCTGGTGAAATACGTGAAGGGTCTACCCATCCTGCAGCAAAACCAGGTGAGTTTCGTCAAGGAATACCGCAGTTTCCTAGTGACTGTTTGTACTACGAACTTAAATTGTATTCACATAGTATTATAATTAGGTTACATTCTCATAAACTATAGCAGATTAGAGGCGTACAATTCGGATCTAGGTACGAACAGTATTACATTTCCATTCCGTAGTGTGTGTTCGTCTGTGTGCGTGTGTATCTGTGTGTTTGTGCTTGTATTTGTGTGTGCATGTACGTTTTGTATATGTATATGTAAATGTGTATATATACGTGTATATGTATACATATAGCATATGTACACGTATATGTACATGTATTTTTATATACATGTACATGTACGTGTATATGTATTTATAATATATATCTATATATATATATATATAGATATAGAGATAAATTATATATATATATATATATTCGTATGTTTATCAACGGACATACAGGAATGTTCGTATGGAAACATACCCCGCATTTTAGCCATGTGAATCGATACACGTGGTACCTTGTGCCTAAAAACCCATATTTCAAATTCTTCTTCTGAACGCTCAGGTACCCCGAGATATTCGTCGCACGTTGGGCATCAAATTGTGATAGTTTAGCGCTGATATGTCGATTACGCGCTGCATACCTGCGAGCCACCAAGTGTTACACCGCAGTGAAAGAGTATTAGACAGTGATGTATACATAGTGACCTAATAAAAGATTTAGCTTTTGTCGTAAAGCATGCCGCGTCGTCGTCAAGTTCGCACGAAATGCAATCACGAATATACTGGCGTCAGGACGGAGGAAGAAGTGACAGGCAGCGAATTGAATAGTAACGGAAACGAAGACGGGGAGGAGATTCTCAGAAGTGTTCAAATCACAGAAAACGTTTGGTGGTGTAGAAAGCCCGCGAGAATTCAAAAGCGAACCTCTGCAGGAATATAGCTACAGTAAAGTATTTTCCAATATAAAACCCGAGCACGGTAATAGATAATCCTCAAGGTTCATGTACTAATCGGTTACTTTATATGGCATCTAAATTTTGAATAAATACTACACAATCTCTCTATATACTTCTAGCTAGGTATGCATAACTATAGAACATAAATAGATCGTTGGACACGTGTATTGTTTTATATGTCAATCTATTCTGATTATTTTGGGTGTGACTATATATCTTATTTAAATCTTTGATTGGCTGGGTTGACCAGCGAAACTCATGGTAGAAGCACCATTCGCGAAACCCATAGCGGATTGTTGTGACACTAGAGACTCTTCCTGTTTGCTTCTCTGTGCACGTCGACGCATAACAAGCACGCCAGCGGCAACACAGCCGTAACAGCACAAGCATAGCAAGAGGATAGCGGATCATCATTATGTTGCTCACTTCTTCAAATAAAGTTGTTATTAGAACTACGAAGATTGCCAATTCCCTTTTTTGTCTTTGTAGTTAGTAATAAATATATTGTCACGTATCAGTGTATATAGTCATAGTCATAGTCAAAGTGACATAGTCATAGTCATAGTTATAGTCATAGGTGTAGTATATATATATATATATATATATATATATACGAATGTATATACATCGTTATATATGTGTACAGTATATATACAGTTGAAGTATGCAGGACTATTTAATCTATATGTTTGTTTTTGCAAAGAAGTATTGGTTTAAAAGTCAATTTATTCTAATTATTTCTGGTGTGACTATATATCTTGTTTAAATCTTTGATTGACCAGGTTGACCAGCGAAACTCATGGTAGAAGCACCATTCGCGAACCCCATAGCGGATTGTTGTGACACTAGAGACTCTTCCTGTTTGCTTCTCTGTGCACGTCGGCGCATAACAAGCACGCCAGCGGCAACACAGCAGCAACAGCACAAGCATAGCAAGAGAACAGCGGCAACCGCACCGCCAATCATCATCATGTTGCTCTCTTCCTCATGAGCTGCCGCCGTGGCACCTGCGGCGGCACCGGCGCCAACAGCAGCAGCCTGCGCAAGGTCTTCTGCGGTGTAACGAACACCAGCTTCCTTGTCTACAGCTACCTCGCCCGCATCACGGGTGTTCATACCCTCGAGGGAACGACGACGACGGGCAGATCCATCATCGTAATCAACCAGAACAGTGAAGTTCATGGTGATGGCGTTACCGGTACGGTCTGAGGTGGCACAGGCCATCTGGGATGTAACCTGGAAAGGCATTGAGATGGTCTGGTCGTTTGGCTCGTAGGTCTGACTGAAATCAGCGTTACCAGCGATATCGCCCATGTAGTCCCCAAATGCGGAACAATCACCATCAGTCGTGCGTTCAACGTAGGTCACCTCGGCGTTGTACAGAGATACTCCACTGGCGGAAGTATCATCAGTAATCTGCCAGTATGACATAGCTCCCAAGATCGAAGATGGTCTCGGGCACGGCGTAGTCTGCGGCATCGTATACCTCGATCGACAAGTCGAATAGGGCATCAAGCTCGAACTCCTCTACCTCGCAGAAGTTGTTGGTATCAATGAAGAAGATGACGTTGGGCTGGAAAATCTGAGCGTCAGTCAAAGCGGGACACGCCTGAGGATTGCCGCTGGCGTCCTGTTCCTGGCAAGTAACGATGAGACCCTCAAGCGAGTACTCGCCAGTTAGATCGCACGCCACAAGGTCGAACTCGACATTCTGGATACATTCCGCATCGTCAGCAATACCGTTGCAAGCCGGTTCGAATACATAACTAGAGATGGATCCGACCTCGGCCTCGAAGCTCCCTTCTCTCATGCCAACAATACCGACCAGTCCTCCCTCGATGGTGAAGGGTGAAGGCAAGTGAGTCTCCAAGCGAATCTTGGAGTGATTCCAGCCGTCGAAGAAACCTACATCAACCAAGTTGATAGCGGCCTCAATGTCGAATACAGGGGGCTGGGGTCCACATTCGGGATCGGTGGAATACAAGGTGCACGTAGATGGGCAACCAGCATCAGTGTCTGGGTCACAACCGTTGTGGCTACATGCGGGATCGGTGGAGTATGGTGTGCACTCAGCTGGGCAATCCGCATCAGCAGCGGGGTCACAGCCACCAATGTTACATGCGGGGGCGGTGGAGTATGGGTGGCAGCCTTGAGAACAATCAGGGTCGGAAACAGGATCACAACCTCCTGGGTTACAGGCTGGGTCGGTTGATACAACAACACATGTTACAGGGCAGCCATCGTTCAGTGCCGGATCACATCCAGGGGGGTTGCAGGCCGCCGAGGTCGAGTAAGGGCTGCATGTCGCGGGGCAGTTAGGATCGTTGACGGTGTCACAACCCGGGTTGCAAGCAGGGTCAGCAGAGCCTTCAGTGCAGGTAACGGGACAGTCGGCATCCACACCGGGAGTGCATCCTGGGGGATTGCATGCGGGGGCTGTGGAGTAAGGGTTGCAAGTGGCGGGGCAATTGGGATCCACTCCGGGATCGCAACCAGCGGGGATCACAGAGAGCGTGTACAGGAATGGGGGTAGAGTGGCAGGGTTACTGTCCACAATAACGGTAGAAACTACTCCATCAACGGGGTCACTGTGATCGGGATCGTCAGTCATGTGAACATCACCAATGATGGAAGTGGTGTTGAGCGGAGCAACAACGGTGTAAACTGCGGCAGGAAGATCAGTGAAAACGAACTTTCCTTGCTCATCGGTTTGTGTGGTTGCCACAACGAAACCAGTAGAATCCTGAAGTTCAACGGTCACATCATTGATAGGCACTAGAGTGTTAGCGATGAGCGTCTCACCAGTGAGACTACCAAGGTGGACAGCGACAGGTACATCATATTTATAAGGGGGCACAACTGTGGCCGTGTTGGGTTCATCGACGATCACAACAGTGTGACCGTCTACATTGTCATCAGGATCAGTGGTAAGAACGATGCCACCTCCTAGATTCAAGGGCACATCAACATAGTGCTCTCCTTGAAGGACGTCATCGAAAGTGTACTCACCGTTGGGGCCGGTGGTAGTGATTTGAGTGGGCTCACCGTTCTGGGGAATGAGGGTAACTGGAACATTCTCGATGGGAGTTCCATCCTCCATAGTGACAGTTCCGGTAATCGAGTTCTCTTGTGTTAGAACGAAGTTGACATCACTGATCGACTCGCCTCGGAAATCAACGGGTGATTGACCGTTCAGCACCTTAAGACCTTCGGCATCGAACTCATCGGTATGTAGCAAGTACTCATCAGGCTTAGTGATCGTGACAGTGTACACGTCAACGTTGAAGATGTCCTCGAACTTGTAGTTACCGTCAATATCAGTAATTGTGGTCTCAACAGTCTCTCCATTGGCGCTGACGAGAGATACCTCTACACCTGCAATCATTTCATCACGTGTGTTACGGACATTACCAGCAATGGTGGCTGGCGGTGTGTATCCGAAATTGACATTTTTTATCTCGGTTCCAGGGGTTACGAACAAAGGAGTATCAGTTCCACTCTTGGTGGGGTCGTGGTAATCCTTTGTTAGAATCGATGTTGGGTCGTTGGGGTTCTCAGGGGGAGTGTCGACGATGTAAGTTGTTCCTGGGATGACTTCCAAGAAGGTGTATGTTCCGTCGGGACCGGTTGTGGTGGTTGCAATCACTTCGTTGGTAAGAGGGTCGGTTAGCTCGACAGTCACTCCTTCGATTGGTTCACCAGTAGTAGTTGTATATAGCTTACCGGTGATGTTGCTTGTGGGGTCAACTGGTGCTGGTGGTGCAACGTAGTGGAAATCAACGTTCGCGACAGAGTTGGCAGTGGGAGAAATGGACACAGAGTAAAGACCATCAAGGGCACCATCACTCTCCTCGAAAGGCTCATCTTCAAGAACATCATCGAACAGACTGATCTCAGGAGCAATGACCTGGTAGTCTTGAGGGGATGTGCTCAACTTAACGAAAGCGTATCGTCCCTCGCTATCAGTAACAGTAGAACCGACAACTTCACCGGCACCGTTCTTAAGCTGAACTGGCTCGCCAATGAGAGGGGTATCGAAATCTCCAGCCGTAAGTCGACCAGTAATGGTACCTTCATTGTCGTAAGGGAACACACCAGCATTGCTTGTCTGACCTCTGGTTACTACCACGCTCGTTTCTCCATCAATAACGGGGTCGGGATCTCCAACAAGTTCAACCGTTCCATATGTGGGATCAGTGACCACAGGAACAATCTTAACAGTGAATGGTCCCTCAGATACCTCAATGAAAGAGACAACTCCAAGCTCGTTGGTCAACTGAGTGTCTACAACAGTACCTGTCTGGTCAATAAGCTCCGCTGGTACTCCAACCAACGGGTTTCCGGTGGCAGCGTGGATTGCTTTGGCGGTAACAGAGCCGGTAATGGGACCTGTGTATGGGTTACATTCCGGTGCTGTTGAATACATGTTACACTCTGCGGGACATCCGTAGTGTTGCTCAGGGTCAGTGGGGTCACAGCCTCCTGGGTTACACTCGGGTAGCGTTGAACCTTCCGAACAAGTCTCGGGACAGTCTTTGATAACATCAGGATCGCAACCTCCAGGGTTGTAGCACTCGGGCTCAGTGGAATAGATATGACACTGCGGGGGACAATAAATATTTGTCTCGATGGTGCATCCATTGGGCTGACAGGCAGGGTCAACTGAACCAGGTCTGCAAGACACCGGACAGTTCTCATCCACATCGGGATCGCAACCACCAGTGTTGCACTCGGGCTCGGTGGAACCTAGTGCACATTCTCTTGGACAACTGGGGTTGGTGTCGGGATCACAACCACCTGGGTAGCATGAAGGGTCAGTTGAGTACAGGTTGCAGGTGGGTGGACACAAAGAATCAGTTGCGGGGTCACATCCGTCAGGATAGCAAGCTGGATCTGTCGAGTATATGTGGCAAGTTTCAGGACAGTCTTGGGTGGCTGTTGGGTCGCAACCGGTGGGTTGGCAGCCTACGGCTTGCGAACCAGGGTAGCAGTTCGCCGGACAGTCAGCATCGCTGGTGGGATCGCATCCGAATGTGTTGTTCCACTTGGAGTTGATTGTGGCTGCGACGTTTGCAACAGTGTCAATTTGTTGGTCACTGCGTTTCCTTCACGCACAACGGGGATACGTAGGTACTCGGCATCATCAATCTTTTCGACGAATTCATCCCACTGGGCTTCGATATCTGCTTCGTACGAGGTGAATCGGCCATATTCTTTGATAGTGGTGCCACATCCGTTGGGATGTGCTCCCCCGAGTTTATTGAAGGCTACACTGAAATCCAACTCTGAGCGACAACTTCCCATCAGCTTGTAGACCCCGCCAGACATCTTGTCTGGGTGGTCTACGGCGTAGTGACAATCCTCGAAATAAAAATCATTGAGCTTTCGCTCGTTGTGCCAAACGCCGACATCGGTTCTGAGATTAACGTTGTTGTTTCGAACATAAGCCTCGAGGATCTCGATACTGAAATTGGCTTGCAAAGCATACGGTTCACCAAGACTGCATGATGTTCCACCGACCGTGGATACACTAATTTTATCTAGCGTGGAGGCATATCCTTGCATGTTGCCGAATGCGAACACGGCGTCCGCGGCAGACCCGACAACAAAATTTGCACCTTCACCAATCACTTCCAGTTTCTTGTCTAATACAATAGGTGATGTGACAACATAGTCTCCTGCTGCTAGCTCAACGGTATCACCATCCGCGGCATTTGCAAATACATCTTGGTAATCTAAACTATTGGCGGCAAGGTTGGCCCCTGTAACGGAAGCCGTTAGGGCACTCAATACAGTAGCGCTATACTTCATAGTGCGGTTGTTGATCAATACTAACTTCTACTCACGCTACAACTGTATGTTTAGGATGTTGAAGAAATATATATATATATATATATATATATATATAGTTATATATAATAATATAA
>NW_014040457.1:12168-31532 GCF_001186125.1 Sphaeroforma arctica JP610 | reverse complement strand
ATTATGTATATAGTGTGTGTGTATATATATTATATATATATATATATATATATATATATATAAGTGTGAAAACTGTTCATTTTTGAAAAATATAGAGCATTTTTCAAAATTCAAAATGGGCAGCTTCTCAAAAAATCGTTTTGCAACTCAAACTTGAA
Source organism: Sphaeroforma arctica JP610 (assembly GCF_001186125.1). NCBI lineage: Eukaryota > Ichthyosporea > Ichthyophonida > Sphaeroforma > Sphaeroforma arctica. The sequence continues at coordinate 31,374 of NW_014040457.1, read as the reverse complement.
AAATGACCATACTTCCAAAATCACCTTTTTTGAACAACTATAATCGCGTTTTTACAAAAGTTTCAAAAGCTGTTTTTGTAAAGAATGAATGGCCATTTCTTTGAATTCACGTAAAATTTCTTTTGAATCTGTACAAAATACTCTTTCAAAAATTGAATCGGCGATATGTAGTTGATCATTATGTAATATGATTCGTTCTTGCGTAGAAAAGGGCGCGTTACTATGCGAAATATGAAAAGTAACGTGCATGGAAATAAAGTGCACAATGACAATGTCAAATGTAGATATATGGCTATTTTGATCAGCCACTTCAAACGAATCTTCAGCCGATTCAGTCCCAGTGACCTCATCTTCCTCCACAAGAGAATCCATGGATTTAGGCGCGTGAGATGGGTTTGCACTCATTGTGGCTGATAGATGGTGTGGCACTTGCAGAATACGACTATACTGTATATATTCTAACGATAATGAACCGAAAAACTCAACAGTTAGCAGCACGAACAAAACGATACATGGCGCGTTTTGAGAAATGGCGCGGTTTCGTTTTTGCTCTTTCTATTTTTGGCGGTATTGATGTTTACGTAAAAAAGCTGCCGTAGGGGTAAAAATCGACGGTTGGAAATAATGGCCGTTTTTCAAAAGTATATAAGGAACTCAAATATTTTTGAGAATGAAGTTGTACCCATTTAAATTATAATGAAAATATAAAGTATAAAATCGATCTAAAATGGACTTCTTCAAAAATTGACATTTTCATAATGAGTTGCAGAACAGGGCCTTAATATTTAGCCAGTCAGCCACCAGATGCTTTTATTTCTAAATACAACGCGAACATTCATATTATTTTATTCAGACTGACCGAGAGTCCGAGAATGATGAGTCCGGGGACTCTGTGTGTGACGGTATGTCGGTGAGTCGGTGACGATATGTTTTGAGTTCTTGACTCTTGAGTCCGGACTGTCTTCAACTCTTCATATTCTATTATATATTCATAGCCTCCTAGAAAAAGAACAATATATTCCAAAACCAAAACCCTAAAATTACATATTTAGCATAGTAACCTTCTGAAAATTTGTAAATCAAAATAGTAAATTAATACATATTTAAATCCTAAATTTTGTTGTTATCCTAAATTTTGATTTTTGCAAAACGGTCGTTTTTTGTAATAACTGCATCCTTCTTCAGGACCACACATCAAACATAAATATGTACCATGGCCTTCTTACGTAGCAGGGAATCGTAAATTTAGTGCAGACCTAAATATATTTAAAATGTACTCTGTGACTCACAACTATTAAAAATGATTCGTACCTGTTTTTACAACAACAACAAAAACAGATAGTTGTTTTTTAAATATAGCATTACAACGCATACAAGTCTGCGACTGTACAAAAGGATAAGAATAATTGATTAGTTGAATTTAAGAACAGGTTAAAGGTTGCAACCATGTATAGGTAATATAAATACCGAGCAAGCTCCGTTGGGTTTTGCTTTAAAAAAACAAGAAGGAAAGAATTTTTCATACATACATCATGCATTTACTTTTTTTGGTATTTTTTTTAAATTTTGTTTTCAGTGGTATTTGGTTTGGTGTTTTGGTTACATTTTCGTAAAAGCAAAATATGTATTTACAAATCCAAACAAAACAAACCCCGAAACTTTTACGACTCTGAGTCTGAGACTCTGATGAGCCTCTGAGACTTGAGAGCCTGAGGTCTGAGAGACTGAGACTTCGAGACTGAGACGTTTAATATTTTTCAAAATAAAAATTTATAAAGTAAGATTGTATTTTTCTAAATTAAAGAATATATATAAAACAATAATAGTCATTGTACTTTTATATAAATATCTGATTACTCATTTATACGAAGATCTATGTCCACCAGTCGCACCGCCATAAATAGGACTGATATTACATATTTAGTACATCATGTCTCCGACATGACGGGGAGTTGGGGACTGAAACCGTTGAAACTGCTATTGAGGAAACGCACTCTTTTTTATATATTTAGTTGAAATTTTGATGACTGAATATGATAGCCAACGCTTCACATCTGACAACCCGTTATCTTTCCTTTCAACGCGTTAAAATCTTTTGTACTTGTCGTTTTCATTGGTTAATTTAGAATTCCTTCATGGGCCTTTTTGTATATTGGCTTATTTCTACAGAACGTAATTTTGCTTAGGAGCCTATATATTTATAGGGAATTTTGTGACACTGTGACAGAAAAAAAGCAGTCAATGATTTTTGTTCTAAAATATAAAAATTATAGTACAACGATCTCCCATCAAATCTGAAATCCCATGTCCAAATCACTGAAAGCGTGAGCTCTAGGAACCTCCAGACTTTCTTTTAAATAAAAAACCAAAATAGACAAATAAAGAGAAAGATATGTCTGTGTCAGGTTCTTCACCCTGTGTATTTACCAGGTTTTTCCATCGTATCAGTTTTAGTACATAGTCTGTGTTGTTGTGTCTGACTCGGTCGCTACATACCGATGCAGTTTGTGTCAATTTGATTGGCTTAGTTGATGTGCCATTGTAGAAAAAAAGAATCACTACGACGTAATAAATCTGGCGCCTAATATTTATATGTAGACAAGCGGTAACCCATTGAGCCACCTTTCGCCAATATGCATATTGCGGTCGCAACCAGCGCACTGTGTGCACCTGACGGTTGCGTGATCGTACAATTTTTTACACAACTGCTTTCACCGTTAGTAGTGTCTTGCATCAGGAATTAATAAATAGTAGTGTGTGTACTTATATAGTACTACAAGCTAAGCTAAAAATGTTGTGAATGGTACATATTAACAAATATACGAAAGACTTCGGAAGTGCAGATTCCGAGTCTCAAGCGTTGAGACCTCATTGTAGTAGAGGAAGGCTGATGGACCGGCCCAAAAAAGGGCCTGACTCGCACCTATTGAACACTGGACATATAAAAAGGTAGACATATAATGGGATAATAAATATTTACAAAGCGGAAAACACCAAAATCTGTTTTTTGTGTGGTTTTTTGAATTTCCATGGCCCACGGGATTTGAGTCTACGCTAAATTTACGATTTCCGCTACGATGACACTTGATTTCGGCTCTAGAGACCGAGAGAGTCTAGACTCGAGACCCAAATCCAGATTCCAGTTTTTCGGAGAATTTCAAATAAATTGAAAATTCAAATAAATCTAGCCTCCGTTCGGATATGTTTGGCCTTAAAACGAAGAATTTAAAAGAAGCATTTCGTTCCAAACACAGACCCAACGTCCCATCACCATGCGGGCGTGACCGTCGTCAATTCACATTTTCGTGAGTCGTTGAGTGCTCGTCAGTGGTGAATAAATAATGTATTTATTTATATATAAAATAAATGAATATTTGTTTTTTTTTAAAACAAATAGAACGTTATTGAGATAGTGCTGGTTTGACATGTACTATGTTTTTTTCTACAAATAATATATTTGTTCTTTTCTATTTTTTTTTTAACAAAAGGAAAACAATGTTAAAAAAACAAAAATAAACAAACCCAAACAGTAAAGTAATCTTTATTGTTTGTTTGTTTTTTTTAAACAAAACAACCAAAATGCATATTCTCTTTGTACTTTCTCCTAAAATGCATAATTTGGTTTTTCGTTATACGTTAAAAAGTACTACTCCTGTTTTCATTTCTATTACTGTATTTTTAAAACAATTTGTTTCGCCAGTGTTTGATTCTGGAATTTTGAACTCCGTGCTTTGCAGGTGTATTATTGTATCTCCAGGATCCATAGATTTTAAAAATCACTTTAATATACCTAGTGTAGTTTGAAGTTTGGACATTCAAAAGAGAAACTGACTGGAGTTAGGCCGTTCATTCATCCACGACGAGGCTGAAATTCAGCAGTGATAGTGGATGTCAGGTTGTGAACCTCTTTAACTACATAGTGAGAAATAGGTGTATTCATATATAATGTTAGGTAAAAAGTTTACCTCAATAGGTGTTTTGCTTATTATCGCAGGAGCCTCTGCACAGATACCGGCAAACGAATCAATTTGTTGCAATCGTAAACGAGAAGGTACAATCGTGCCTCGTTCTTTTGGTCTCATTCAAAGATTCTGTGATACGTACGTCTGTCCTACCGGCTACACTAGTTTAGCTGACGTAGCTGGTATAACATGTGATAATGGATGCAACGTAGACTTATGTTGCACTGCAGGTGCAAACGATGTTACCGCAGAAGGTGATATTCCGACCGACTCCTCAAACAAACTAGTTGCCGAGAATCCCACTTTTGCGAATGAGTTTGTTATGGGTACTGCCGGACTGAGTTGTGAGGATGTCTGCAACGGTCGCGATCAGGTATGCAATGTCGACACGACAGTTTCTATGATACGCACAGCATGGGCTTCAGGTGGTGATGCAAATGCCGTGGTATCTATCATTGAGAATAATGGAGGTGTATGTCTTTATGGAGCCAACAATCAGGATTACTATTCTCTCCCCGGAATCGGAAACGGTAATTGCGAAATTTCCGACAACTATGGTACAGCTGATGGATCTGTTATGTTCAACTGCCGTGGAAAATTCGACACTGTTGAACGTCTATGCTTCTGCAATAGTGCTGACTTTGTTGTACCTGCGGTTGAAGCAGCAACAGAAGTTGAACCAATGTCAGTTATGCAACCACCAGACGTTGAGCAAGTACCAGAGGCTCAAACACTCACTTTTGATAATGAGTTTGTTCTTGGTGCTGCCGGACAGAGTTGTGAGGATGTCTGCACTGGTCGCGATCAGGATTGCAATGTCAATATGACAGTATCTATGATACGTGCAGTATGGGCAGTTGGTGGTGGTGCGAATGCCGTGGTGTCTATCATTGAGAATAACGGAGGAGTGTGTCCCAGTGGAGCTAACGATCAGGATTACTATTCACTGCCCGGAATTGGCAATGGTAATTGCGAAATCTCTGACAACTATGGTACAGCCGATGGATCTGTTATGTTCAACTGTCTTGGTAAATTCGACACTGTTGAACGTCTGTGTTTCTGCAGTAGTGGTGACGTACCTGCTGCTGTGGAAGAAGCAACCGAAGTTGAACCGCTGACAGTTACACAAGCATCAGTAGTTGAGCAAGAACCCGTAGATGAAGTTAGGATTGAGCCCGTCATAATCGCACCTACTACCTGTGATAGTCACTTGTGTGCCATTGGGCAGTTGATTACTGATGCGGAGCGCATGGAATGCCGCGACAATGTCTGTGATGATAATACTTGTTGTGAGCAAACATGCGACACCTTTAGGTGCACATCAGGACTGCTCAGATCTCTGTCCGATTCGATCAAGTGCGTGGGGCTCGGCGATTGTGATGAGGAGACCTGCTGCGATGCGTGGTCTACGTGCGACACCCACGTTTGTACCCAAGGATTGCTGGAAGCCGGCGCAAGCAGAATAGATTGTGTTGGTGAAGCAGAATGTGACGATGAAACATGCTGTGTTTCATGGCCTGTTTGCGAGTCTCATACATGCATATCCGGTTCATTGCTGGAAGCTGCCGATATGATCGATTGCACAGGCTTTAATGGATGTGACGATGCCACCTGCTGCAATCCTTGGCCGAAGTGTGACACCCACGTATGTACCTCAGGTACCCAAAATGAGATTGCCGCTGAGCTTGTATGTAACGGCCCCTCCGGTTGCGACGACTTGACGTGTTGCGTTCCTTATCCCACTTGCGTCGCGCATCAATGTACCCAAGGAACACTGGAAGCCGGCGCAGCCAGCAAAGACTGTGTTGGTATAGCAGGATGTGACGATGAAACATGCTGTGTTGCATGGCCTGTTTGCGAGTCTCATACATGCGCATCCGGTTTATTGCTGGAAGCTGCCGACATCATCGACTGTACAGGCCTTAATGGTTGTGACGATGCCACCTGCTGCAAGCCTAGGCCGAAGTGCGACACCCACGTATGTAACTCGGGCGTCATCATCGTTATCGCTGCTGAACTCGTTTGTGATGGACCTCTAGGCTGTGACGATTTGACATGCTGTGTTCCATTCACGTGTGCTGCTCATGAATGTGCAACGGGAACACTGGGAGCCAGCGCGGCCGGTACGGATTGTGCTTTCGAGGCAGGCTGCGACGACGAGACGTGTTGCGTTGCATGGCCTACGTGCGATGCTCACGTATGCACGTTCGGTTTTCTAGTGGACGTCGCGGACGTCATCGATTGCACCGGGCGTGATGGTTGTGACGACGCTACCTGCTGCAAGCCTTGGCCTATGTGTGACTCGCATGAGTGTGGTTCGGGCTCTATTCTGGAGGCCGCCAACATTATCGATTGCACAGGCCTTGATGGCTGTGACGACGAGACATGCTGTATTCCATGGCCTACTTGTGAAGAACATGTGTGCAATTCAGGTTCTCTAATTGGCGCTGCTGACCTCATTGATTGCACGGCCCTTACCGGTTGTGACGACAGTACCTGCTGCAAGCCTTGGCCTAAGTGTGTCTCGCATGAGTGTGGCTCCGGTACCTTCATAGACGCTGCCAGCATCACTGATTGCACAAGTAGTGACGGATGTGACGATGTCACCTGCTGCAAGCCCTGGCCTACCTGCGATGCCCATGTGTGCGATTCCGGTTCTATATTGGGTGCTGCCGACAGCATCGACTGTACAGGAACCGATGGTTGTGACGACGCGGGCTGCTGCAAGCCATGGCCTTTGTGTCAAGCTTACACTTGCACTGATGGTACTGCTATCCCAGATTCGGAGACCTTGGAGTGCAAGGGTCGTATCGGGTGCACTGAAACCACGTGTTGCGTTCCATGGCCTACCTGCGATACTCATACATGTAATGCAGGCACATCTGTGAGGATCCCTGAGTTTGTCGACTGTGTGACTGGTGCTTGTGATGATGCCGCATGCTGCGATCCTTGGCCCACTTGTGATTCCTTCACCTGCACTGATGGTACGCCTGTCGTAAACTCGGTTTCTGTGGACTGTACCGGAAGTGAAGGGTGCGATGAAGCAACTTGTTGCGACCCGTGGCCCACATGTGACGCCCATTCATGTACCTCAGGTCTACTTGGCGAGAACGCCGTGACAACTGATTGTACAGGCAGCGATGGATGTGACGATTTCGCGTGCTGTGTTCCCCATCCTACATGTGATACTCATACATGTCTTTCGGGAAGTATCAAGGTCGATGCTGCAAACAGAGACTGTGCTGGTGCAGATGGTTGTGACGATCTTTCCTGTTGTGACGCGTGGCCTCTATGTAATACACACACCTGTACATCTGGTAGTATTATATTAGCGGCAGAGACAATTGATTGCACTGGAGCCGATGGTTGTGATGATGGTACCTGCTGTGATCCATGGCCAACGTGCGATTCCTTCACGTGTACTGAGGGCAACCCGGTCACAGACTCCAACACTGTCGATTGCACCAAACGTGACGGTTGTGACGAAATTACCTGTTGTGATGAATGGCCAACCTGCGCTACTCACACATGCATCGTAGGAAAGCCCATTGCGGAATCAGAATTGGCCGATTGTAAGTCTGGTACCTGTGACGATGACCTGTGCTGTGTCCCATGGCCAACGTGTGACTCCTTCACTTGTACTGCCGGCAATGCCATCTCAGACTCGGACATTGTCGATTGCACTGGGCACAACGGATGTGATGAAGCTTTGTGTTGCGATGAGTGGCCTACATGCGACTCTCATACATGCACCGCCGGGAAACCCATTGCGGAGCCAGCAACGGTCAACTGTAAGTCTGGCATATGTGGCGATAACCTCTGCTGTGATCCTTGGCCAACCTGTGACTCTTTCACATGCACAGTCGGTAACGCTGTTCGGGATGCAAACACTGTTGATTGCACAGGAGATGACGGTTGTGATGAGGCATTGTGTTGTGATGAGTGGCCTACATGTGATACCCACACATGCACTGTTGGCAGAGTATTGGCAGAATCAGCTACGGTTGATTGTAGATCTGGTGCTTGCGACGATGACCTCTGCTGTGTTCCATGGCCCAAATGTGACACTTTCATCTGCCTTGGAGGTACATCTGTTAGAGACGCCAACACTGTCGATTGTACCGGGGCCGATGGCTGCGACGAAGGATCATGCTGTGATCCATGGCCTACTTGCAACACACATACGTGTTCTTCTGGAACATTGTGGGATGCCGCTCCCATGATCCAGTGCAAGGAGGCTGATGGTTGTACCGACGCTTGCTGCAAGCCATGGCCAAAGTGTAACTCGTACACGTGCACTGGGGGTACACCTCTCAGAAACTCAGAGCTGCTTGAATGTATGGATGGAGATGGTTGCAATGAAGCAACGTGCTGTGACCCATGGCCAACTTGCGACACGCATGTCTGTACTTCCGGTTCGCTTTGGGATACAGCTCGCGATATCGATTGCACAAGTGCAGATGGCTGCAACGATATCACCTGTTGCGAACCATGGCCTACGTGTGATGCGTTCACCTGTACCGGTGGTGACGTGGTCAGAAATGCAGAAATTGTCGATTGCTCTGGGCGTGACGGATGTGATGAGGCAACGTGCTGCGATCCATGGCCTACTTGCGACACTCATGAGTGCAGAGAAGGAGTTGCTATCCTGGATTCCGCCACTGTTATCTGCGGGTCTATGCTATGTGAGGATCGCACATGCTGTGATCCATGGCCAACATGTGATTCCTACACTTGCACCGCAGGTACGTCTGTCAGAGATGCCGAGTTAGTCGACTGTACCGGACGTGATGGCTGTGATGACGCTACTTGCTGTGACCCGTGGCCTACGTGTGACTCCCACACGTGCACATCTGGTACATCTGTCAGAGACGCTGCGAGGGTGGACTGCATTGGGCGTGATGGCTGCGACGATGACACTTGCTGTGAACCATGGCCCACCTGTGATACTTTCGAATGTACTGGAGGACCACTCTTGCGAGCTGCCGCGTACATTCAGTGTTTCGGACCCGATGGTTGTGAAGAGCGCGAGTGCTGTGATATCTTCCCCACGTGTGATACGCACATCTGTATGCACGGAGAGGCCTTGCCAGACGGCGGAAGAATCGTTTGTGAAGGTGGTATGGGTTGCACTGATACGCTTTGTTGCGAGGCGGCTTCTACAACATATGATTGGCATCTTGGAGGGTTGGGCCAGAGCTGTTCCGCCGTGTGTGCTAGTGTGGGTGGAACATGCCAAGTGGACAAGCTCAACGCTTTGGATTCGACCGCCGAGCTGAAGTTCGTCGGTGCTGCTCTCAATCATGCCTGTGCTATATCGGGAAGTGGAAGATATTCAGATATTCCAGGTATTGAGGGAGGTGCTTGTAAGTATAACAGTGCCTCAGGATCTACCTGTGGGGGATCATATTCCAGAACAGCTCGATTCTGTTGCTGTGGAACTCACTGTGCCCTCGATGAGTATGAAGTCATAGCGATATAGACAACTTTAAAAATTATATTAATAGAAAATCCCACGAAGCTAGATCATAGATAAGTAAACAATATATAAAAATACCAGTAATTGTAAATGTTGCTTGAATCGGACACTCTAAATTTGCACAGCTACTTTAGTAACTTGTGCATTCATTTGCAACACCCAATTTGCTGTGGAACCCGGGCTCCTTTTTCATCTATCTCAGATTTTACTACGCGACTATTATGAACCTCGAGCTATGAGGAATTAAGGGTTGCTTTCGATAGCTAACATCTCAGTTGATGAACTCCAAGTCAGGTCAACTAAGAAATAAGGGAGCAATAAATGATGACCGATTTATTACCGTTTATTTATATACCAATTCCGCTCTTATTACTTTGTTCTAAAATATTCACACGGGAGCCAATAGCAGGTCACAACATGCTACTTATCATGCGGTGGCCTGAATAGGATTGTCGCTCGTCAGCGAATCAGCGGTGTCCACTGGCTCTTCAGTTGTTTTATCCTTCTCCGCTAAATTATTGAATGTCGAGAGATTGAGTATCATAGGTAAGAACCTCATTATAGAGAATGCGCAGGTGATTGTGAGAACCTTATTACAGAGGGTGCGCAGGTGATTTCACACCATATACTAGTGTTAAGTTCTCTGCTGGCTGCCACACGATGGCTTATAATTGTGCCACGTGGGCATGCATGCCGATTTCGCTTCTAAATTGTACGTCAAACGAGAGCCTGAAAGGTCCCACTACGCGCGCTAAGCTATTGCATTCATATACCATACCAAGACCCGAACAGCAAACACATCAACAATACAAATTGGGTATCTACAGGAACCAAGGGTGTTCCTAGATAGGCGCAAGTCCGATATATGCTCATGCATCGTAATCTACTTGAGTTTGCATTGTCGTTTGATGCATGCACATGCGTACAGACAGTCAGACACATACCCTTCTTAGCCTCCCATGCTTCTATAACAGCGACACACTCCATGTTATTCGGCTTGGCTCGCCCTTTCGCTGACTCTCGAGGGGTCTCACCGTCGGCATTGAGTGCTGAGTAGTCGCAGCCTTGTTCAAGAAGATATTGTACCAGCTTGGGGTGACCGTGCCAACAGGCGTAGTGCAAACAATTGAAGCGTCCCAATCCTCCCTGCGATAAGGAAACAGATGGTGCACGCGGGGGTTGAGACGCGATAAGGTATCGGAGGCATACACATGCATGGGTCTGACAGAGAGAGGTTGCGTGACTCGGGTACAAGGCTTTCTCACAGAACTGGGAATTGGAGGTTGCTATCGATTTCAGCAGACTAAGCGCTTCAATTGCAGATACACAGAGAGCTATGGTAAGAAAGCTCACCTGTATGTTTAAATCTGCTCCCAGCTCCTCGTGCAGCACTTTCGCAATGCCCTCACGTCCATACTTACAGCTGACCATCATAAGAGTCTGTCCGTCGCTACCGGAGTGACCGAAAAATGTCAACTCATTAACATCTGTCACATCTCCCTTCTTTATCTCCTCTCGAACCTGTTTAAAACGTAGAAATTCAAACAATAATTTCAAGACTCGAAAAGACCCCGTTACTGAAACTTGGCCATCGATTAGTTGCACATATTTTGTTCAATTGTAGCTCCTGCCAGGCACCCATAACAATCATGCAGTACTTGATCGTCACATGTGGTTGATTTCTGTGAGCGCCGTACGTAAAAGGCAACGACGATCAGTATTTGTGCACTGATCTATCTACAGGTTTGAATGCGCACTCGTCACTCTGTTTGTCTCTGGGCTTGTGGTGTCTTGCTCTTCGCACATGGTCAGTGTATATGAGTTGCTTAAACAATACATGAGAACAATGGGTAGGCGAATGCAACAAACTTCCTCGGTTGTTGTGTACATCTTGGGCATTAGCACGTCACAATAAAGGTGAGAATGCTCATGCAGGTCGATATATGTTTTTGAGGATTGTTTCTACGTTGTAGATGCGATCGTGTGCAACAGATGAATTCAGTTTCACAGGCGAATGAGCGGCCCCTAAATAAAATGATGAAAAGCATTTATATAATGCCATGTCCAGGTATGACGGAAAGTTTGCGACAGGTAGTGCATTCCTAGCTTGTCAATTGAAACGTATACTCTCACCGAGAGATTCGAATTCGCTTCCAAATTACACAATCCACACCTTGTCAGCACCTTTGTTCTCCACAATCGCTTTTCGACAATTATTGAATGCCAACTCTTTCTTTCCACGCCCGGGGCTTAGGGAGCGACCTTTTCATCCAGAAATAGTCCAATCAAACACAAATATATTGTTAATAGCAACAAATATGTGAAGAAATTGTACAACAAGCCCATACATTATATATATATATAGATATATGTATGTATGTATGTATGTATGTATATTCCAGATGGAGCTCTCTATCATCCATCTTTCCTGATGGATGTATACATATATATATGTATATATAATTATATATATATATATATGTGTGTGTGTGTGTGTGTGTGTGTGTGTGTACATATGTATGCATATATATATGTGTGTTGTGTGTGTACATATGTATGCATATATATGTGTGTGTGTGTGTGTGTGTGTGTTTGTGTGTGTACATATGTATGCTGTGTGTTTGTGTGTGTACATATGTATGCATATATGTATGTGTGTGTGTGTGTGAGAGAGAGAGAGAGAGAGTGTGTGTGTGTGTGTGTGTATGTGTGTGCGTGAGTGTGAGTGTGTGTGAGTGTGTGTGTATATGTTTGTATGTTCTGTATGTGTGTGTGTGTGTGCAATTGTGTACTTAGTTAAGTGTGAGTGTAAGTGTTGTGTCTATTTGGTGATGAGCATGATCATGCATATAACTTCGTTACCGGGCATACCTCGATTATCATGGTGATTAGGATTCTCCAGTAGCGTCACGTGGCGAGTGCGACTACAATCTCTGCGTGTACTGCTGCTGTCTCTGCGGGTATTGCTGCTGTCTCTGTGTGTATTGTTGCCTTCTTTACGTGTGCTGCTGTTATTTCTACATGAGGCGCTGCCGTCTCTGCTCTGTCTACGTTTGCTGCTACCGTTACTGTTGCGGCCGTAACTTGTATTGCGAGACATACGCGTTTGTGTATTTGTTGGTTGTTGCGTACGTGCTTGTCCAGGTGAACTGCCCCTCTCTCTCCAGTTTCCGGAAGGACTGCGTGTTGTCGTATATTCTTCATTCCGCACTGCGCGGCCGCGACTCTGCGACCGGTTGCTTGGCTGCGGTCAGAAAAAATCCCATAAACATCATTGTCAGTGACTACTACGTTATCATATTACAATATACGTCGTTAACATATTGACATATTGCAACATACTTACACAAACGATGACTATTCGATTTTCAGAATCAAACATACAAGACGTGCTATTGAAAAAAACCAAATAAACTGAGTGTGCAACGTCAAATACCTGCGGTTGACGATCGCGCCAGTTGGGGGATTCGCTACGACCTCTCTCGGTACTGTCGGCCACCTGTAAGCTCACCCGTCGGTGGCCTTGATCTTTCTGGTCCGGTGCCTTTTTATTGTCTATAGTGCTTTCAGAGTGCTAAGATAGGGCAATACGGAACTATGTTAGACCACTTTACGCATCACAAAAGACATACGTCGACTGCATATATACACGCGCAAGTGTACATAACTTTATCGTTTACCTTCGGACATATGCATATACATATATACAGGTATTCCGTTCCAAGCCAGCACAGGGCGAGTGGCCACCACGCGTCTGAGTGACTGATAAATCGCTTACGGAATCGACTAAGGATATATGCTGTGTATTAATGATTGCGGAAGTTTCATCCAGAACTTTCAGAATCGCTGGCTACGAAGCATTAATAGCGCAACAGTGAACACAAAAACGTCCTCGTTGCGGCGAACGCTTCGGTCCCCCCTTGCATCCAACTCCCTTCTAAAACGTGCGACGCAATTCGTACAAGACATTGAACCCCAAGCATTTCTCAGAACAAATTAGTGATGGGTGTGAAGATTGAAAACATGTCATATCGACATGGAGCCTAATATATACATACAAAACGCTGTGGGGTTCATGATCGCAAAACACTCTTTCCGACTTTGTGGGTACAAAAGGGCAACCCTAAGGACTCAACGAGAACAGGGAACCTGGGAAATCAGAATCACCTGTCTCGGCTTCAGAAAGTTGATCACATATCGACGCCAAAATCGCGGACGCTGTCAAAGCATTAATAAGCAACACTAGAGTGATGCCAGTTGATATATAATGAGGCGGCAGCTATGTGTTGTAAGACAAATATTGGTGGCAGAAAGCTTGTATCTTTACCGTGAGTTTAGAGTCCGCAAGTTGTTTCGAAAGGCTTTCGACCTGCACAGGCTCCATGTTAGGATTCGGCATAGTGGTGGAAAGATTCAATAAGATTAGGGTTGTTGCAAGCAAGTGGATTTAGTGAAACTGTGGAATAGGAATACGCTGTACCTTGACGGACACATCCATAAATACGTAAATATATCTGTTTTTTTTTAATAAGTACAAATACCAAAATGTCAACAAATGAATATTTTTTTAAAATATTGATTCCAATTTCCAAATTTCCACAATGCTATCAGGGGAATTTACTGACCACTTCTTCCCATCAATCTTTCCTGAACCACTACAGCGACTATGAGAGCCATACCATATGTTCATACATTGTATCATACATACTTGCCATTTTTGAAATAAATAATATTATCCCTATGCGCAAGTCATCATCTAACACCCAATGGAAGGTCTCGAACTATAGAATGTCGTGTTTTCTCACTTTCTGATAATAATAAAATTAGGGGAGGCTATAAATCGATCTTTCCCGAACCACTACAACGGCTATGAGAGCCATACCATATATTCATACATTATAACATACATACATTATAACATACATACATTGTAACTTATCTTCTTCTGAAATGAATAATATTATCCCAATAAATATATTTTATCCAAAATAAACTGCTATTCATCAGAGTTCAGACTATGCAACGGATTTTTTTTTCCTTGTGGCGTCGCATTCTTCCTCAACATGACGCAGTGGACGGGGGTAATGGGGCTCCACAGAGAACCTCCTAGAGTGTGTGTTAAGGAAGGAAGCAGATTGCTGTGTATGCGAGCGAGGTTACGAGGTTTACTTCACCAGTAACGATATGTTGCTTTTCACGGCACGTTTTAGGGTTTAGTTGCCATGGCGACGCACAGATAAGTCGGCTCCAGTTGGCTTTTCTTTTGCTGCTTTGCAAGATGCAGTTAGAGCTTGATACCCTCTTATTGCGAATATCAAGCGTGTGATTAAGACAATACTATCGTTGTATGAACCTGCCGGATGTGACGTTTATGAAAGATCCAGATTCTTCAGAGCTGTTACAGAGTATGTATGTATAAGCAAGGCGACAATCTTTCTTAAGATGTTATACAACAAGGTATTTACATAGGACTCTGGAGATGTTATAGAAATAGCACATTGCAAGAGTCAGGGAGTTGTATATTGTGCCATGCCTCACTTGGTATACAAGTACACAAGAACGGATGGACGACTGGGTGTGTATTATAATATCTCTGAAACGATCAACAAATGTTGTAAATACGTTGTACCATTGTAGATCAATTCAGTACCTTACACAAGCGGCAGTATAATTTTGCGGTCGAGGGAATAGATACCATACCATGGTGATGTATGTAGGCCTGAACGATGGTGACGCGTTGTAAGCGATGGATATTACTGTGGACAAAGTACCCTAGGCGGATATTTAGGACGTGAGGACCGGACCAGAGGACCGGACCTAGAGGATTATTGGAGGACCGGACCAGAGGACCGGACCGATTAGTGGAATAGAGAATTTAATGAGACAGAAGTGATGACTCATTCGAAACCATAGAGACGGGTATTTTTACATAACCCGATGGTAGAGAAAGTCTCGTTCCACATAGGATCGTGATTAATAAATATAGCAGGCGCGCCATTACCAATGGCACTTCTGACTAAGTTCACTTACTTCAGACTTAACACTCTTTACTAAGTGTTACTTGGTTTTGACCACATTACTAAGTTTCAAACTATGTTAAATAAACTAGGATACAATTTTAGTCGGTAGCTTGTGTACGAATAATCGGGACTGATTCTTGGTAAGGGCATTCTTATTATTTTAGAGGACATTAAGGCTCTTGCCAAGAGGCAGTCGCGATTATTCTTACACAAGCTATCACTGCTACATCTTAACCGACAGACTTAAATTGTACCTTTGGTCGTTTATCTAACTAATTTGAAACTTAGTAATATCCAAGGAAGTTTACAGAATTAATGCAAGCAAACAGAGAGGTAGATATTGATCGCTATGTCGTACTAGTCCAGAGATGCCTCTCGGCGACATATAGTTTGTCGAATAGATTCGAACAGCCAAGTGAACACCATATAAAACCTTAAAAAATGTAAAGGTTGACAATGAATCTAAGCTTTGACACTTAGCATTTGACACCTGGATCTTAAGATGAAATTGACTAGCTATTCTACATTAGTAAAGGCAGAATCATGCTTTTAAACATATAAAAAGTCTTATCAGTCAAGTAACAATCACCGCAAGCTACCCGCAATCGAGAACGCAAGCGACTACAAAGTGCATTCATACTAGGCCAACGAGTAAGTCATCCAAGACTCGACACAGCAACAGGGAGACCACCTCAAAGAAAATTACCGCCAGGCTCAGGTCAGGGCCAATTATATCCCATAGGATAGGGTAACAAGAACTTGCCCACACTGGTGTAGACTATTCTCCTAATGTGTTCCGCAAGTGTTCCAAGAAGGAAGAAAACAACCGCCAAAGACTGCAGCTTGCACAGCACAGTAACCTCAATCCCCCATGTAGACCAGTTTGTGAACCACTACCTATGAAAACAAGGTACTTCAGGTGGGCGAAGTCTAACATGACAAACATTATTGAAATTTACAGTGAATGCGCGCACTGATGAGAAAAATGATATTGTCTATACACTTTATTTTTCAGTTCCTGACCCAAGAGATCAAAGATTGCACAAACGTACAAATCAATGACACTACATACAATGTACTAGTCAATTCAGGAGTCGATCGCTCATACAGAATGATACTCGTCAGTTAGATTACAACATGGCTATATACAATTAGCACAATTTAATGAACGAGTACAACGTACATGCTCCCCTCAAGTAGTGTGTGACATCAACTACGGTGGAAGAAAAATGTTTAATTGCTTTGAGATACTGGACCTCCCCAATAAAAGTACCGATGATACTTTTAAATAGGCATGGACATTTTACCATAGCCGGACATATATCTAGCAGGTATAATCAGTACTTTTATACCAACGGGTGCAAAAGCGGAGTCACTGTTTCTTATACTACTTTGTCGGTTTCCGTGAATCATTATCGGTCTGTCGCAACCCGCAAGATGCACAATTATTTTCCGAACTGGGCCTAACAGAAAGATTCCATCATTTCCTAGTCCATGACAATAGTAGACACTTCTTCACATTTTCATGGAGAAGCACAGACGCAATATTCATTTAAGTCAGCACAATTTGAACTACAGACACTCGCTGACGACACAACTTCAAGGAGGAATGGCAAACCTATCCATTGACATTGAAGGCATACAAATATATGGAGATATCATAGCCATCGCTAGCCTCATGGAGGACGAATATTGGAAACCAGTACGTGAAGTCATTAGAAGGCACAACGCAGCCAATTTCAGACTGTACTACAACAAAAGTGCATTCGCGGTGAAGAAAGACGAGACAGCATACTAGGCGCCAATGTCACAACATAAGGGTTCAAAACAGACCCAGACAAGCAAAGACTCATGATTGACTGACCACTGTCAAGAACCAACAAGGATTTGCATCGAGTGGTCGGCCTAGATAGTTTATAATTTCCTACATCTACTATCGTCTCAAATAGGTCCAAGTAAATGAGTCATACCAAATACTCAGGCTATTTGAGCCATCAAAGTGAATTTAGAACACTTTGGAAATATTGGAAAAAGAACTTGTATTAAATTTTTTTAAATACAAATAAAAACCAATGTGTTATCTCATTTGATCTTGATATTTTAGACTGACCGGAGGCCGTATTTCTATATAGCGCCCAGTAGCTTTTAGGACTACGGACGTACGTGAAGGTACGATCTAGTTCGTAAAGCGAAAACCAAAGTAAAACGGGTTTGGTCATGGCTTATCGAGTAAGTATGTGCCTATATATACGAGTTCAAGACTCATGTTGTACTCTATGTCGTTTAGTATTTGGTTCAGTAACCATTTCCGATGTAGGCGTCTTACGTTTATAACTTGGTGAGGTTATAGCCAAAGGTTGTTCTTCATTAGTATGTAAGCTCGAAGAATTTTCTGCTCTGTTGGTAAGCAGATCAGAAAGTTTAGTCACATAGGAAGTAAGTGGCAAATAGGGAATTTCATATCCATCCGGGTTTGTAGTCACCTGAGAAACCCTTTCCGTTTATCTCGTGTGTTCTTATGTAAACACTTATTCCATTTCTTATTGAAAATACGAAGGAAGTCGCGAGATTCACGAAACGCATCGGAGGTTAGCCAAGCTACTGTCCCATCCATAAAACGGGTCTTGTAGTAAGTGTAACCGTCTTCGGATGTTTTGTCAATTATATCTTTGACTTGTGACTCCATAACTGGGACATCAGAATCAAATGAGTGAGCAAATGAGAGTTCGGAGGTAGGGATACGGTGAGTGTCTAGATTAGTTGCGCTAGTACCATCTATGTTATTCACTTCGTAAGTATCACTCTTCTCATCATGGTAGGAAATAACAATAGATACAATTGTCTTAGAAGAGAGTTCGGTAACGTTGGCATTGCGATTTATAGTATTAACATAATCGCCAACTTTGAACTGAACAATGTTCTTAGTGTTATTCCATCGGTCATACGCTTTAAGTAGGACACGATTTTTGTGCTCGAGTAAACAGGGGTAAACAACATTCTGCATATGCTCGATCTTTTGTAGCCACGGAGTAACGTGTTTCTCGGACGCGGTTTTTTCGAACGTTGCTTGTAATTCACTATAGCGGCAAAAGAAATAGTGAAACGGGAGTGTTCCAGTTTGAGGATTTATGCAGTTATTCATTTGAGTCTGAACCCATTTCAAATGATAAGGCTACATATCCTCAACGTCATCTAGTGCGGTACGCAATAGCTTCTTTAGTTCTCTATGACGTGTCTCATTTGTACCCTGCGTTTCAGGTTTATAAGGAACACCACGCCTATGGGTCATGCCTGATACGAGTATAAGTGCCTCCATTATTGGTACAAAACTGACTACCGTTATCAGAACATAGTACTCGGGGGAAACCAAAGTCATTAAAAACGTGACAGCATAACTCTGCCACTGTTTTAGAAATAACTCTGCCACTGCCCGAAGCCACACATAAGAAATGACAGATATATACATCGCCAGTATGCTTGAAGCGCATCGGTTGGTCTTCTGTCACACTTTTTAGGGATGCCCAGCCGTAGCGCTTGATCTGGTTCTTTTCACAATCCGTACAGCGTCGGTATGCTTCACGTATGGTTTCTTTCAGCGCCGGGTGATTAAGCCCTGCACGAATAGCCATTTTATAAGTAGGCTCATATGCTCGATGAGTTAAATTATGTATTATTTTAACTCTACTGTCGAGCTCTTCTAAGTCAGTCAGATTCTGTGTAGCACTGGCTGAATGAACCATAGACC
>NW_014040457.1:8661-12148 GCF_001186125.1 Sphaeroforma arctica JP610 | reverse complement strand
GCATTCTTGTTAGGTGCATGGGTTGTACGAGTCTTGAGCTTTTGTTCAAACTCCTTAGACTCCTCTAGTTTAGCTAAGAACACGGTTGAGGGTTTCCACTTAGTGGTACCTGCAGGACCGATGCGACAACCGATGGTGTGTTTCCAAGGTGTCTCCTTAATAGAATAGGATCCCTGGTACAAGAACGTGCCTGTTTCACGGTCGACATAGATAGGCTCGTCTTGTATCATATTAATTAAATCACGTATCCATGAGTCGGAGCTACGTAAGGGACAACACAGCGTACTGGTAGATTTAGTAATATTAACATAATTTGACGACTGTGCGATAAGTTGCCAAGGTGGGTTAGCCCACGCATTATGCTTTGATAAGTCAAGTTGAAAGGCATCACCTTTAAGATGATAATCAGAAACCTGTTTGTTATGTTCTGCGGCAAACATATCAATGGTAAAGGGACCCCATCTTGATTGAGCGAGGATAAACCATTTCTTATTAAACATCCAATCGGTTGCCAATAACTCTTTATCTGTTTTCTGGTAGTCAGGGACAAGTCGAGAGAGCATGTCAGAAAGATGATTAAATATTCCTGGTATGTGTGTAATGTTAAAAGCGAACTTAGCAATATTGTCATACCAGCGGCTCACCAACTGTGAATCAGGGTTCATGTCCTTTAAATATGTTGAAGACTTTTGATCACAGGCGACAGTGAAGCAACTTCCATAAAGGTAGTCTTTAAACTGTCTTAGCGCAGTGACTATAGCAAGGAGCTCTTGTTTGACGGTAGGGTAATTCCGTTGACTCTTTAAAACATATTCCTGGTATGTGTGTAATGTTAAAAGCAAACTTAGCAATATTGTCATACCAGCGGCTCACCAACTGTGAATCAGGGTTCATGTCCTTTAAATATGTTGAAGACTTTTGATCACAGGCGACAGTGAAGTAACTTCCATAAAGGTAGTCTTTAAACTGTCTTAGCGCAGTGACTATAGCAAGGAGCTCTTGTTTGACGGTAGGGTAATTCCGTTGACTCTTAGTATAACTCTTGCTAAAGAATTGTATGTAGCGCGGTTATCCATTTATCGTTTGATAAAGCACTCCACCTACCGCTCGATCCGAAGCATCGGTCGCTACTTGGAATGGGACGCCATCCACAGGATATTGCATAACGGGTGCGTCCATTACTTTA
The DNA here is from genome assembly GCF_001186125.1 of Sphaeroforma arctica JP610. Classification (NCBI taxonomy): domain Eukaryota; class Ichthyosporea; order Ichthyophonida; genus Sphaeroforma; species Sphaeroforma arctica. The sequence continues at coordinate 10,962 of NW_014040457.1, read as the reverse complement.
CTTTTGACTAGCTTAAATGCATCATCACATTCTTTAGTCCAGAGCTTTCCCAAAGGTCCTTTGTGCAGCCGTAGGTGACTGAAAGGCTTTAAGTAATGAGAAAGATGAGGTACCAAATGCGAGAAGAAGTTAACAAACCCACACACAGAGCTCACATCTATTCCAGTAATTGGTGTTGATAAATCCAACAGAAATTGTTTCTTGCCAGGATCAATTTCTACCCCAGCTGCAGATACCTTAAAACCAATTAAGTGTATAGAATCTTTAGCAAAAGAACACTTGTCCTCGTTAATCTTAAGTTTGGCATGGTTTAGTCGCTTTAAGACTTCCTTAACGAGTTTAGCATGTTCATGTGCTGTCTTTGTAAAGATAATTTTATCATCTAAATATACTGATACGTTATCCGACAGGTCCGCAAATAGTTCCATCATAACTTGTTGGAAGAAAGAAGGTAACATGTGTAAACCTTCAGGTGCACCTTTAAACTGGTACTTCTTACCTTGCCAAGTAAAGGAAAAGTATTTCCTATGCGGCTCATATATTTGTAGTTGATGGAATGCAGCTTTTAAATCTACCTTGGAAAAGATAGTCGCACCTTCCATTTTGCGTAGTATCTCGCTTATCTTTGGTATGGGAAAACTATGTTGCGGAATTAGTTTGTTGATTGGCGACGGGTCTAGTACTACTCTTGTTTTACTAAACGTTCCATCAGATTTATATTGATCGACCGCTAAGAGAGCCAAGTTAACTCGGGTTGCATCATAATTGATTTCAACTAGACCCTGTTTTAACCAATCTTCAATTTGGGTTTTGATAACGCCTTTTGTGTCTCCAACTCACGTAGTTATGTGAAGGACACTTTAACTTAGAGAAGTCGACGTTTGTTAAGTCAAGCTTAACGTACCCGTTAGAGAACTTAAACATACACCAGTCAGTTATTGCAATCTTCCTGTTTTGTATAATTAAGTCCATAATTATATCGGTAAAGTGCGGAATCATATCCTTTGCTTCACCTTCCGGGGGTTTAGGTATCTTTAGCATGTTATCATCTGACTGATCTTTATTTGGGTCTAGCCCATTAGGCAGACCGGTGAGAGTTATACCTAAACTGAGAAAATCAGTCATACCTATAATTAAATCGTATTTCTGAGACATGTCAGTAACGATTATGTGAGTCTTTACTTCTCTTCTATCTGACAACATTATGTGTACACAGTCAATGGCTACGTCGCAAGTGGTAACTTGCCATTTCCCAAGATTAAATTAGTTGTTTCATTATGGATAGCCATATCTGTAGCGTAGGCTACTCGGCGTGAGATAGGAGAGACTTCAGCCCCTGGATCAAAAAGTGCTATAACTTTTTCTCCATTTACATAAACGTTTTGAAATATACGTTCATCTCCTTTGGTATAGATTTTATTGAACTTTTTCTCATACTCTTGCTCTAGTGCACACATATGGAACTGTCAGTGCTTAACTTGGACGTCCGGTATGTCCTTGCAATTATCTTTGTGCCAACCGTTAGTACCCTTGCAAGTAGTACACTCTTTCATATAATGTCCAAAGTTTGGCTTGCCTGGTGCACACTTAACAGAGTCGTGTTTACCATTCCACTTGCCATCACGTTTAGTGAAGTTGTAACCACACTTCTTGCAAGGTGCTCTCTCCTTCCTTTCACCCTTTGGTTCAGTAGAAGTAGAGCCTTTACCACCTCCAGCAGTAGTGCGAGGGATTTTAGTATTACGCACAGTGTTATTCTCTATCGCGGTACGCTTAGCGGGCTGGGTAAAGCTCGAGGTACTAAGTACTCTAGTAGATGAGTTGGTATGCTTTTGAACTATCTTCTCAAAGACAGACCAAGGCATAGATCGCAAATCACCATAGGCGATAATATCATCATTGACCTTCTTAAAAAGGTTAGCCCTCAGAGTCTCCATCATCTGACAAATTAATAAATATTCGCCAGTATAGGTACGACCTCCCATCCGAGTGTTCATATGTGTCATATGAGCTAGAGCACCTCGAATAGTAGTATCGTTCGCAAAGGACTTGCGAGACTCTAGAAGTTCACGGTCACGTGCATCTTCAAAGAAGGCGTTAAGTATATTCTCACACAACTGGCGCCAGGGTAGGGCTTTCCAGTTGGGCTTATGAGCCTTCAAGATAGTTTTCCATTCCTCTGACTCACAGAAATGAATAAAGGCATTCATCATCTGCTTATCCTTAATGCTGGCAGACTCTTTAAGTTGGTCAGGGGCCTTCAGTGTCTCCACTGTACTCTCATTATTAGAGAAATCGACC
>NW_014040457.1:4233-6719 GCF_001186125.1 Sphaeroforma arctica JP610 | reverse complement strand
CTAATATAAATAAAGTTCCATCTGAAGAAAAGTTAAAAAAGAAAAAGACATATTGGATTTTGGAGATTGGCGGGAAGACCAAAACTTGTAAGTAGTAGTTCAGAGATTATAAAATTTAGTTAATAATATCCTACATCTACTATCGTCTCAAATAGGTCCAAGTGTGGTCAGAATACAAGTACTTAGGTTTTAGTTGTTTATTTTAGTTATTATAGTTTTTACAGTTTATCAGAATAATCTGATAAACTTGGTTTTTGCTGACTATTACAGCACATGACTTATGACTCACTTTTAAAGTCACTAATTTTACAATTACTAATAAATGAACAACGTCTCCCTTTCTACGGAGGGAGAACGTTGTGATACAGTTATTGAAGCGTTCGTTTACCACACAAGTAAATGAGTCATACCAAATACTCAGGCTATTGGAGCCATCAAAGTTAATTTAGAACACTTTGGAAATATTGGAAAATGAACTTGTATTAAAATATTTTAAATAGAAATAAAAACCAATGTGTTATCTCATTTGATCTTGATATTTTAGACTGACCGGAGGTCGTATTTCTACACTCGCGACCTTTCCTGTTTTGTAGTAAATTAGGTGAATGACTGAACCAGCCAACCTAGTACCAGATTGATTTGGTTCATTCATTCACCTAATTTGCTATAGGGTGATATAACGCTACAGGAATACCACAAAGTTCTATGTCGAATAAACCAACAGCAAACTCTCCATTTCATAATAGCAAAGTAGATAGCAAAAATATTCCATCACCACTTTATAATCATACATGTGCCTGGCAAAGACAACCAAGTTGCCGAAATGCTATCATGATTTCATGAAGAGACCTTCAAAATGAAAACCTCAACTGTGTTGAAGGAAGGTATTTAAATAGAACACATACAATAGTCAAAATACACAGACTTTGAAACAAACATGTCATACCAATATCAGCCATAGACTGAAAATACAACATACACGATTATAAAAAGAGGCAGAACGCATATTCAGAAATTTACCATCGATTTATTTGCGGCAGCGCACAATACACACACAGCAATCAAAGAACAGAATGCACTACTTCAAAGGTGGGCAGATAAAATAAACTTATGGACGAATTATCCCTGGGAGCTAATTACTAGCGTCAGAATATGTGTATTTTATTACCCAAACGCAACGTGGTTCCCCAATTCTTATCACTACTAGAACAAGACCCAAAGATAGTAGAAAACACGAACATCACGTTCCTGAAAGAAGGCACAACATCTTGTGACAAGACACCGTGGGGATTCACACAAGTTGTCTAGTAGGCACAAAGTCACCATACTTTGATATAAAACCTACCGCACCTGGCAATAAGAATTTAGGCGGTAAAAACCACGGACGAATCTGTAGAGCTAGATGCAATCACATATGATGACATAGCTAATTCAATAGCGCAATACCGCACAGTAGGGCACTACACCGTTGAAGAAACCCTACACGAACTTGGATTAGATGGCCATACATGGTCACGCTATTGCAAAGAACGTGTAAACCAATACATCGAAGGGTATGTACCAAGTCTCAAGAACAACATTTACAAGTTTGGTTATCATCCATTACAATCGATAGCTGCCACATTTCTTGGCGACTGTTTAGTTTGGCTCGATGTACACTCATCATATGCCATACAACACCAATGATTGGACAAATCAGCGACGAGGACACTAGTCTCAATCATGTGTAAACATGGCTTCCTCCCGAATGAACATAATAATGACATCCTCTTGAAAATCATCGAGCAGGCATCGTCGCAGCACCTGGTGTTTAGTCGCAAATGAGCGATTACACAGAGACCTCATACCCTTATTGAAGAAATTCGTGGAACAGATGCTCTCATCAAGGCAGACAAACAACCTGATAGGAGTGAGAGGCACTTATCAAATATAGAACACACTAAGTTTCACACTATGGCTGAGGCAAGCATAAGAGCGGCATCCAAGGTGCAAGGAGACCGAATGCTAAGGGAACAGTTGCGAGTGCAGAACAAGCGTCAAAACTCGCAGACAACCAACCACCCTGAGAGTAGCACTACCGCTACTAACAAACGGCACAAACCGGACAACGGTGCACCCAATCAGCCCCAACCAACAGGACAAGCCCAAGAAAAAAAAAGGTCGCGTGAGGAGCGTTCATGTCCCTATTGTAAGATAATGCCAGGCCCACATCGGGTTCGGTCTATGTCCCAAGATGGCTTCGAATCAGGCCAAGCAGGCTGAGGAACAGGTCAAGAAAGATGTGTAAATAGCAAGACTGTCCATTACTTCTGGCAAGGTAGAAGACCTCACGGAGGGTGATGAACACTGAAACAACTGGCGGGAGGAAGCAAACATGATTGACCTGCCTGACAGGCTCAATGTATATACGGATGAAGAAACGTTGTTAATAAATGCAAATGATTTAATTTACCAACTTTTATCCTTACTTCCCGCACCACGAGACC
>NW_014040457.1:0-4213 GCF_001186125.1 Sphaeroforma arctica JP610 | reverse complement strand
TGAAACAACTGGCGGGAGGAAGCAAACATGATTGACCTGCCTGACAGGCTCAATGTATATACGGATGAAGAAACGTTGTTAATAAATGCAAATGATTTAATTTACCAACTTTTATCCTTACTTCCCGCACCACGAGACCAACGTTTACACATTGATATACAAATTACAGGCAATAATACAATGCACTAGCAGACTCAGGCGCACAACGCTCATGCATGGACAAGAGTGTAGTAACAGAACTATATCTCTCCGTCAGAGCGCAACCGGGTTATATACAATTAGCACAAACAGATACAAGAATACAATGCACAGGATCAACTGAATTTGTGACATTAATTATGTAGGTAGGAAAACCTCTCAGTGTTTTGAAGTATTGGGTTTACCAGACAAGAAGACACCAATATTTCTCGGTATGGACATTCTACCATATATATATATATATATATATATATATATATATGTATAGCAGGATTAATCGATCCACTTATACCAACAGATGCGAAAAGGGAATCACTACTCACACCACATGAAGAGCACTCTGAGCATGAACAAGAAGGTTTCAGGGAGTCACTTACAGATCTCTTAGATACCAACACAAACATACGTCCTGACGTACATTGCAACCTACCAGGCTCCACAGTCATAGTACCTGCAAGTGAAATTAATGTCAGACAAATGAGGCACGCGAAAGTCAACTTTGTTCCTCACAAGTATATTCCACAAACGGGTGAGAATAAACAGAGCTCAGGAAAGTAAGGACATTCCTCGACTTACGCGAGACCAATTATCAATATGAACGCGATAAGTTTGTGTTACCGGAAATAAAAGAGGTACTGCACAACCTACAAGAAGAACAGTTCTTTTCGAAGCTAGATCTCACAAGAGGATTTCACCATTTCCTAGTAGACGAAGCAAGCCAACACTTCTGCACCTTCTCGTGGAGAGGAGCGCAACTATTGTATTCCCTAACTTGTGCCTCTCTATACTCTAAATCAAGCCCACCGCTATCATTCGGAATGTATGGCGGCAGAAATCATGCCGAGTTCATCAACGAAAGGGTTGACAACAGGTTCATCAATATCGCCGGCCGGGTGTCGTTGACGTTTCGGGCTTCAAGAGCAATCAACTTGGCGAATTTCTGCTTGCCAGCAGGAATGTCGGAGGAGGTATCCCGTTTCTGTATGGTTCTCAAAAACGGGTCCAACAAAGCGTATGCAGCGTTGGCGATGGTGAACGATAACATTAGTAAGTTTTTGAGCCTGCGCTATTATAGAAAGTAGTGTGTGTAGTGAATGAGCAAATCATGTCTATGGAGTTGTTCTTCACGCTCATTTTTGGAAACACGCAGTATATTCTTCCCGCGGCTGGGTTCGCTGAGAAAATCCCACCGCGCTTGCTTAGTTGGCTGAAACAGCCATGGGCACTTTACGGCCCATCTTTGTGGGTTGCCACCAAGGTCAAGGCCCGTACGGCAATCAGTAGCAAGGCCGCCCGTAGAATGGCAATAGTCAGAAGGCAGGTGGCGATGGTGGTAACCGTGGTGTGCAGAACACCAAAGGAGGAGGTGGTCAGTAACATCAGTTGAGTACACAACAGCAGCAGTGGCAGGCACAGCTTAACTATGTAATTAACAAGTCTCGAAAGCAACGTAAAGAAGACGGGAACAAGGACCGAAATGGTGATCGGCGTTCCAAGTCAAGATATTAGTCTCCAAAAGAGCAAACTCCGGAGAAGTACCATAGAAAGGGAGCAACGTGACCGGCATTCTGAATCAGAGGATACCAAATCAGATCGTGGACGTTCGCGCTCGCGATCTGGTAAGGACCCTAAGCGTGAGAGAGACAACTTACGCCCACGTAGTCGTGAGCGTGGGCACGGCAAGAGCCGAGCGAGCCGTGGCGGAAGCTGTGCGTATTCCGAGCCGTCGGAATCTGAGGGTGACCTGTATTGTACAGTTTGCCACTCGGCAAATCACACCAGAAGACTGCCCCTGGTTTCGGGGGGTCAGGGTGCAGCGTCAAAGAAGAAGTAACGTCGCAAGTGAAATGGGGCGGTAATGTGGGCGTTTGCGGATTCGGGTTGTACGTCCAACCTTGTTACGAATCGCATGCTTAGTGAGCTCGTTTTGACAGCCAGAGATAAATATGCAAGATCGCCGCTAAAAGGTATCGATGGTATGGGTACGTTAAGGCCCAAACATTCGGTGCCGTGGGAGGACCTGAAGGCGTACATGGTCATCCTAGGGGGAGCGTATGTTTTGGCAAAAGGCCACTCTTTCTATTGCAGTCATGGAGGACATACCAATGAGTTGTGAAATATTCATTGGTTATGAACTTGTGACCAGATGCGTCTTTCAAACTGGGCGCTCATGTAGCGTAGATGAACTGATTCTGGTGCATACCAACGTTTCAATGAGTCCGCAAGTCAAGTTGGGACTTGAATTCCGGCAGCCAAAACCTCGTGCGTGAGGCAGGAAGGCAATGAAGAAGCGGCATAGGCCGCGACGATCAGTAGAGCGTGTGGCTGGTAGTGCCAATGTGGACATAGTACCCTAGGAGGATATTTAGGACCGGTCATGAGGACCGGACCCGATAGAGGAATTTAGGACCGGACATAAGGACCGGACCTGACAGAGGAATTTAGGACCGGTCCAGAGGACCAAACCTAGGGGAATATTTGCCGGACCGATTAGTGGAATAGAGAATTTAATGAGACAGAAGTGATGACTCATTCGAAACCATAGATACGGGTATTTTCATAGAAACCCGATGGTATAAAAAGTCTCGTTCCACATAGGATCGTGTTTAATAAATATGGCAGTTGCGCCATTCCCAATGGCACTTCTGACTGAGTTCACTTATTTCAGACTTAACATCCTTTATTAAGTGTTACTTGGTTTTGACCACATTTTTAAGTGACCGAACTACTGTATTTATTACATTACGTTTCTCACAGGTTAAGTTAACTAAAAACAATTAGTTATGATTTTTTTTTGTTACACGATGAATGAAGTTACTACGTGAACAAGAAAGCCTGTGTTCGATTGTTGAAACGACTGCTTAAAATTCATCTGCAGATTGATGAGGTGGCGACATAGTTCTCCTCTGATTTAATACCGGATGAAATACTAAAACAGAGGTCTACACTACGCTAGACCATTTTATTATCTGAGACTCAACAATCGATTTCCGCGTTGGATAAGACCATACAATATATGAAAGGGGTTATCAAGCAGAGAGATAACTTAGGGCTGATGACATATGTACAAAAGGCTAAGGAGTTTAAATTGCTATTTCGGCTACTAAGTAAAAAACCCCGATTTTTTTTCTCGTTTATGGGTTGACTCGTCGTAAGGCAATGATACAATCTGGACGGATACGGACCATACGATTGAGAGGCACTTATGTCAATTTTGTCCGGTGCCGACCGGGTTCTACAAGTTCTGAACCGACCAGCTATACGCATGGGATAACTTCATATTTTTGTCCATCTAGGGCTTAGCCAGTCATCACAGTACAGGAGCTCGTGGACATGATTAATTCAGTTAAAATATATGCTACAGGGGAAATCTACAAGCTAATATTGGGTAGAACTGGTACAGAGCTGACTTGTAATTTTCGGACGACATATATCGATCGTATAAAAGGTTCAAGTTTAAACAGATATAAAACTTGCCGACGGTGGCAGTGATTGCTTAGACACATATTCAAACTGTCGAAGGTGGAAGTGATTGCTTGGGCACCAACAGAGATTTTCAAGGATACTATATTACGTAGGTTGGGGGCAAGCTTTGATGTAAATTTTCCAGGGACGTCAATAATCGTCGTCATCACAGCTCAGAAATATTCAACGTATACGGCGGACACCTCCGCCAACGCTGTGACGACACCAGGAAGAACTCAACAAAACGTTGGTCCAACAAGGAGATCGCGGCAATGGCCCGGCGCCAATACTACTACCAACTGGTTATGGGTAAACCGCCAACCTCAAACCGAGACACAGCCAGACACAACAGATTCAATCGCTCTTCGAGTCTACACCAATCCGGCTCTGTGCTATGATTGTAACGAATACGTACATGTTCACATTGCTCGACTACCGCACCGACGCCTGTCTTTGCCCTGTCTGCCCCGGTGGCCACAAGTTCACTACCAGCCACTGTACCTGCATCCAACAACTGATTCGACATATCCTGGTAGGCCCGAAACTGCCG
>NW_014040458.1:155261-157646 GCF_001186125.1 Sphaeroforma arctica JP610 | reverse complement strand
TATATATATATATATATATATATATATATATATATATATATATATATATATATATATATATATATATATATATATATATATATATATATATATATATATATATATATATATATATATATATATATATATATATATATATATATATATATATATAAAATGCTCCAGCCTGTTTTACGCAGTGGTGTGATCCTATAGTCTAAGTATACTTGCACTGTACTGATATTGGGCATCTGAGCCTAGATACAGTATTCCTGCAAAAAAAAAAAACGAACTTGGTATGTAGGTTCGGATTCCAGTATCCTGGCAAGCAAATGGCGTGGAATTTGATTTTGGTCTCCAGTATGCCTGCAAACCAGCGGCGGGATATTGATGTAGGGTTGAACTCCAGTACTCCTGCAATCGAAGGCCTTAAATCGAAGTTTGGGATCCACCGTGCTGTAGTATTGGTGTTATAGAATTCTCGCAGGCTTACGTTCTAATGACATGACACACGCGAATCTAACCGTATATACAGTATATCTACAATATTGGCTTGGTATGTAGGTATGACTTTCAGCTTCTCAGATACAGTGGTGCAATCGTATAGTTCGCCAGCACTCGCCGTACCAGAATGGCACACGGAAATCTGATCTTTGGATACGGTTTCCATGGTTACAAACGCCTAGGTGGGCAAATCTGAACTTCCGCTTGTTCTATGCAGTGCTGTGATCGTGTATTCTACACAGACTCGCACTTCCGTGGAGTGGTACACTTCAATCTAGGCGTCAATACAGTATTCTTACACACAAGTGGCTTCTGTTATGGGCAGTATTTTCTTTACATGTAGCACTCTTTTCCGTTGTCATCTGGTCCATATAGCATGTTAATATGATCTGATCTATATATCATGATAATATGATCCGATCTATATATCATGTTAATCTGGCAAACAGGTCAAAATCGGGGACCTATGTCTCGGTGATCTAAAGAGTCACATCCGTACGAATGCCGCGTCGAACGATGTCCCCAACCACAGGTGGGCACCAGGTGAGTCATATCCCGCGCTAAACATATATTTACTCGTGCCACATGCTATTTATAGAAAATCCGTAGTGTGTTGTGTTCACGGTATGGCAATTGCTACAAGCGGAGCATGCCGTGTGTTATGTTATCAATAGGCTACAGTCCAAGAAGTTCAATATCAACATTAAAGGTAGTAGTCCTAATGTTGAACTCTGTGCCCTGAAGGTTTGCACGAGTCAGATCCGATTCACAGTGTCGCTGCATGATGTGTTGTAGGCTATTACGAGACTACAGTAAGTTGTTCTATTTTTAGACCGCATACGTCACCCGCGGTTACTGAGTCAGATATGTCGCATGTTCTACTATGCATAATACTTATATATTTAGGTCTGCAGGCTTTAATGCACTCGGACATTTAGCGAGTCTATCCTAAGAAATCGGGAAGTTTCGTGTTTTAAGTTATACTCGCAGTGCTGTAAAAGTAGGTGAGGGGTAGCATGCACTGCATCAGTATGTATGGATTCCTTCCCTTGAGAATCAGTCTAACGTTATCTCGGTTGGTTTTACAAGGAGTGAGTTTCCTTATACTATATGTTACCTGTATTCTACTATATTGGAGACTTACAGATATGATTTAGAATAATTTTCTTTAATTTTAATCATTGCACGTTTATTCTCTTATCGTAGAGCTGCATGACCTATATTTTAATATATTTGAGACTAATGGCTTTAATCATAATCATTTCTCGTTATTTTCATTATAAAAGTTGTATGACCTATATTTTAATATATTTGAGACTAATAGCTTTGAAATCATAATCATCACACTCTTTTCCCCATCATAGAGCTGTATGATTCGGACTCCCCAGATTTACATCCCGCCATTGATTTATACGCCTTCGGAATGCTGTAAGTGTATCCAGAAAACGGGTTTGCTTCTCCTGTAAGCGTACATTTTCTTATTATATTCGCATACACAAGCTTCATTGGGAATCGTTTCATCCAGTTCGAGCTTTGCTTTTCGGATTGTGCACGTAAACTGGGTGTACTCTAGACGTGAATGAACACCAGCCTAGTAATCGACTCTAAGCGTTTGTCATAGCAGACAACTTTAGACACTTGTCAACCCTAGATGCGTGTGCGTGTATTCGAATGTATATTTTACCATACGGAGAAACCATGCCTGTATGCAGAGGGCGTCTATCGTATTGAACGAAGTCTTTTTCCAAATCACAGCGTACTCGAAATGGCCACATCACAGACCCCCTACCACGAATGCAAATCTTTTACGGAAGTATACAAACAGGTAAGAACAATATGTGATTATGCATTTACATATTCATGACTGGCATGAATAATTATCAGGAATATATAGTTAAGTGG
>NW_014040458.1:147464-152182 GCF_001186125.1 Sphaeroforma arctica JP610 | reverse complement strand
TATAATATGTATGTATGTATGTTTTTATGTATATGTGATTGTACGTATGATCTCTTAACCCCTTGTTGCCGTCATTCTTCATGCAAAAGTTCTATACAGGAGTACGTTTATTCAATACGCAGGAGTAAATATTTTCTGGATTACAATAGTAACCTTGGATGCGTAATGGTTTGCGCATTTGTGTGTCTCTTTTTGTGTGTAGTTACTATCATACCTTCGTCAACTTGAGGCTGTGTTTCTGGCTCAGACTAAGAAAATCCCATGCCTGAGAATATCAGGTCGTAGTAGCATTTATGTATACTCAGGTCCCCTACCTTGTTGTGGGTAAGTCCACTAGTATACTTGTCCTGTGTAGATCAGGAAGTGAACTACGGGCGCCAAAGGGTTATAGATTCGTATCTAGATTATATTGGTGGTCCCCATATCCAGGGAAAACACACTCGTACTTTGTCCTAAATTTATCCCGTATTCAAAACTATCTGGTTGAGTACTTTGCCCTAATCTTGTACCGAATTTAACACTCTCTGGTTAATGTTATCAGGATGTGGATTCGGGTACGTGGGGATTTCTGGCCAACGTTCGCTTACGCGAAACGCGACGTCTGACTACGGGACACCAGTACGCTTTCTTCAGCAAGAAGGCCTCGGGCGAACGCCAATCCCAATTAAGTGTGAGTAGAGTTTATGTGTAGTCATGTCTGGCTGGAGATGCTGGTTCGTAGTACATTGGGATGGGGTTTGAGTGAGAGGAGTGTCTTGTGTCTGGTGAGGCGCATAGCCGGTTGCTTGTCTTTTATCTACCTTATCCGAGGTGTGGTGTTGGTGAACTTCACTGTGTTAATGGAACGAAGGGGTACGAGATGATTGGTTTATTCACTCTCATAAATCCGGTTAGCGCTCAGAAATCTGGTCAGTGGTTGGTACGATATTGTCGAACAGGGCCCGCACTACATTCGCTTAACAAAAAGTAGGGACGCGTCTGAGTAGCCACTTGTGGATCGTCTGCATACACTCCGAATGCTTTCTCCGTTCCCATAACTGTGTATACCTGCCTCGCTACCCTAGAAGGATACTGAAAAGGTTTTTAGGGTTTAGGCTAAAACTATTTCACCTTCCAAGTGGTGAAAGCTGGTGTTAATCGCGCTCACGATACTTGCTCAAGCAGACAAACAATCATACGCTCGTAGCTTCAATGTGCTAGTGAACACACACATCCGTATTACATGGGTGTACGAGAGTTATCTACGTGCTCCCTTCTCTTCACGGCCGGCTGCCACAGCTGCCTATTCCATATCACATTGGTGTGATTATGTACACCTGCAGAAAACTTGGTTTATCCCCCTCTGCATGTACGTGTTGGTTTATGCGGGTTGATTCAATGCATGTACTTCCTCGAAGCCACTCTCATCACACACAATTACCTAATGATTGTTCGAGTTTGTGTCCGTGGCTGAGATACACACGAAGGAGTTCTAAAAACGTATTTTAAACTGTACGCGTTGATGAATGTACATGTGATCACACCACAACCCAAGCACATCGTACCCATGATGTATGCGATGAAATTACATACACATACATATACTTATAGATAAATAGAAATACACCTACTAGTTGTACGATGAAACACATATACTTATACGTATATAAATAAACGCATACTAGTTTCACAGTTAGAGAAAAATAAGACCTGAAGTATGAGTGAACGACCTAGTAAGACATATATCTTACACGTCTTTGCCCTACACTCTCTAGTTGATCATGGCCCTGAGCGACGGGATGAGGCGTCAAATACAGACACCATACAACTCCGACACCGACTCACCGGAAAGCATAGCGTACGAACTAGTCCAAGAGGGCCTTTTGTGCGAAAAAGACAGGCTGAGGATGCGGGAGAAGGTACAGAGTGTGCACTTGTGGAGATATCTGATATGTATGTCTTTATATGTATGCATGAGCGCATATACTCTATAGAGCGTACTCGTGTATTATTATGCAGTAAAATCGTGAAGTATATTTTGACTATCTTTTGGTATCGGCTACATCGTGTGCTGTTGTTTCCAGGTATTTTTGCAAACACTATTGCCCGGCTTAAATGGATTTTAAATCCAGCCAATTCTTGTTTAATTTGCTTTTTGAACCTGAACCAATTTTTGGCTTAACATCCGCAGATTGAATCAGAATACAACAGGGGCAATATCAGCAAGAATTGAATATAGAATCGGCGCGATGGCATACTTTTTGGGGGGTTGTTTCAGGACAGGACACAGCCGAAAGGGAAGCTGGCGCGCAGTACAAAGTAATGTTAGTAAGAAAAACAAAAACAAATCCAAAAAAACAGAAAAAACAAAACAAGAATGTATAATTAGGCAAGAGTGAAGAAATAAATGGAGACGACCAAGAATAAACTGGGAGCTTTTCCAGGTCGTATTTAAAATCGGGAGAACGCTGCCATGATCCTCTATAGAAGAATAATTAGAAATAGGAATGTTTCAATTTAGAAGGCTTTGATAGAATCTTTGGAAAAAATAATATGGTGGATCGAACTAGCGCCCGAAAGACGCTGCACGTCTGCGAAAAGGAAAAAAAAAACTCAAATTGAGTGTTAATACCAAAGCATGTTTTGGAGTGAATGTATGGTGTTTTATAACAGCGCAAGGCTCTTTTTGGTTGAATAAAGTAAAGTAGACCAGCCTGACTCGTGAGCTTTGAGCTAATGCGGCGAAACCAGCCAATCCACACTGTGTGTGGGCACTTTTCGGATTGATTCCGGATCTGGATTGGGTCCAGTCCTTATAAATGTAGCACTGCTATGCTAATACGTATGCTTACTATATGCTTGTACTTTAGCTATGCTTCACATGCTTCTTTTGTGTATCGGTTTAGAGGAATTGACTATGGCAACAAAACCACACAATACACGGAGGTGATATGAAACGGAATCAGGGAAGCGTTACAAAAGGAATATTGTTAAGCACAGGGCGGTGCGGAGAAGTCTGTCCGTTCAGGTTCAGAATGTAAGACGGATTCAAGACGATTTGACAATAGTTTGCGACAAATATGTCACGATTTGCGACAATGTAGAGTTATGCAAGGACCATGCTTGTAGGATTTACGACACAATTGTACAGTAGTGTCTATCGGCCTTGCGATTTTACGACTGCTACTCGGGGGAACAAACTGTGTGTACTATACGCCGGGTGTACTTCCTCACCAGATACTTAAAAGACTTCCATACCAAATAAATTCATACATATGCATTCTAAATATAGTTTAATGATGGTCAGCTCTCATTTGTCATCGCATTGGTCACCCCAGGCGTCCAGGCAGGCTTTTGTAGGATTGTGTTTCGCCCACAGCGTCCAGTAGTAAGTCATCGGAAAGGGGCTCGCCCAATAGAATATCGCCGCTGTTAAAATCAAGCGCCGGGTCCCGCTCCGCTTCTTGACCCAATAACCTCTCGTTCCGGCCACTACTACAACTTCCTGTATCATTTCCACAGTCATCTGTGGCATTTCCACAGTTATCTGCGGCATTTTCAGGATTCTTCTCCGAGTCCGAGAGCGCCAAGTCTACCGTAATGCTCGGGTTAGCGTGCACCCTCTCATGCCTGAGCTGATCTAGGGCCTTCTCTGAGGCCGCTTGTACAGGCGTATGGGTATCAGTGTGGGTGTGCGCATTTGTTACCCGAGCCTGTGCTTGAGATTGTTGTTGTGTCTGTGATTGTGTTTGTGATTGTGTCTGAGTCTGTGTTTGTATTTGCGTCTGTGCTTGTGTGGGTATATGCATATCTGTATGACCAGGTGTGTCGTCTGGTGTGTGACTCTCCCCTTCCATTGATTCCTGCGACTGAGTGCGCTTCACAGGCGCCAAACCTTGCCCCCTGTCATCGCCTGTCGGCTCAGCTGTTGTGTCGTATAGTCTCTCCGTTCTTGTGTCAGATACCGTACCCGACGTCGTATTTCCTGACCCCTCTATCTCCTTCTCAGCGGTGCGTGCGACACCGGTCGTATCCGTATCAGTATCTGGCCGGGGTAGCGCAGCTGATGCGGTCGACTCAATTACGTCTGCGGTCGGTTGTATATATGTGTGCGTGTGCGAGCCCTCTAGCGCAATGTCATCAAACACCCCACTGTCCGTGGCCGAGGGGCAGGAGGGGTATTGGCGTATAGCTGGAGGCGTAGTCCCACTCGGTTTATGTGTAGGTGTGTCGGAGTTCTCCAGGGCTGTACAGTACGCCTGGTATCGCTGTGGAGTGGGGGTTGCGAGTGTGGGTACAGTGTGAGGGTTGAGTCTTGGAAGGGGGTGTGGTGGTAAGCAAAGGGGATATGGCGCTGGATGTACGATTGTCTGTATAGCACAATGTGGTATATATATATATATGTAAGAATAGGCGTGTAGATGTATATGTTGATTTATATAGATGTAAGATTACTAAATCAGATGAATGATACAATAACTCGTATGTATGCCTATAATTGTCCATATTTTTAGATCATTTTTTTTAAGCTGCGGCGATAGATACACGGGTAGGATGGATATCTTGGTGCTTAAACATAGTTTAAAATCGGATGCAAATACCTAAACACTGAAACATCTGTGCGCTCAAACGTATTCAGATGCACGGAAACGGATTCAAAGTTACATGTATTCAGGTATGCAAGTAGGTACAATATGACACAGCAGATAATCGAGCACCCTCCAATCAGACATCAAATA
>NW_014040458.1:135187-136926 GCF_001186125.1 Sphaeroforma arctica JP610 | reverse complement strand
TATATATATATATATATATATATATATATTAGTGATGTGTGCATCGAAGACTTGTATATAAAGGAAAATGAATATCGCTTAGTGAGTGTTTATGCTATAAAAACATGTTATATGGATCTTAGGAACAGTATATGCTCTATGGTGAATTGTGTATGCTTTATTGGAAACATCTTATACTTTATTTAAATTTGCAATACGAGTGGTAGAAATATGAATCTGATTTGAAATGCGGGTTCATGACGATACGGCTGATGTCGAAGTCGGTTTATAGCTTACATCTGTGCTCTGATAAACTATACCTGTGACAATATCACATTGCGTACAAACACCTTTCCCCTATACCCCTCATCCGGGTGGTATTACGCCGTACTTTTATCGTGCGAGTGCGAGTCCAATGATTCCTGCACACATGCACTGCTACACAAACGTTCGCCCGGCGTATAACGTTCCTATATGAATACAGTCTTCCTACGTACGTATACTAACCAACACATGCCTCGGGTGTTGTCTCAGCCCCATCCGTGCGAAGTTCTGCATCTGCCAACACAGCGGATGCCTCTCTTCAAAACGTTACGGCTACACTACTGCGGAGAATCGGAGAGTATACCACCGCTCTGAATAACCCGAAGCTCAGCCTGGATGACACGCGCGACATCGCCAAGACAATGGGCTGTATGCTCAAGACACTGGAGAGAGCTTATAGCGCACAGACCTCGGCTACAAAGTATGCACGCTTGGTGTGAGGGATATTGGTTAGTAGGCGATGAGGTCCACATGCAAAGCACTGGGGATGGGTATTTATATCCATGAATATAAATCGACTGATTTACAGTGCAGAATTTAGAGACATGGCATGCATGCTCAGTGTGTACAAATATAACTTCACCGACAGGAGACTGTATGTCCAGGATACTAGAGGGGGCTTCTAGGGCACACTCAATCAGCGAGGACAGGCAGTTCTCAAGAGTCGGCCCTGGAGTATGTACACAATGTGTGAGGTGCGATTGTGATGGATTGCGAAGGCACCAGATCTCCGGCCCAACAAAAAAGTGGAGAGGGCTGACCACAATACACAAATATGGGCTAGCACGTGGGTACAATGGGTGCGAGACAGGGTGTGTTGGAGCCGAACTGGAGAGCCCGGCGCAACAGGTTAGAACTAACACTCACGAAGGCAAACAAGTTGTATGCTTCGAGTTGGAACGGACGTCAAGACGCTGGAGACTGAGCGAGCGTTCAGTATCAGACGTAAAGCCAACGGAAGATGGATATGTCCTGGGGTGATGGGTGCGAGATTGGTCAGTAGTCCATCGGAAGTATAGTATCTACAGAGTCGATGAGGACAGATAAGACATATGGCTTGATGGTCTGGAACGGGCTTCGTTCTCGGAACCATACAACGGCCGCTAAGTTTAGGCACCTTGTGTGGAATGTGTGGGTGTGGGTATTTGTCAGATACAGATGCATTCCGGATAGTATACACTAACACTATAAATTAAAATAGAAGGTTTGCTCACCAATCTCCAAACGACCGCTTAGGCTATACGTACAAGCCTAAAGGGTAAGGAGAAGCAATTGATAGGGGATGGAAGTAAGCGATGGATGTAGAGGTTGTGGTACACTCCACTGACAGTGAATGAGAGTTTATCTTGGGCTGCAGGGATGTACTCTGAGATGCTTGGTTAGAAACTCGTCGCCAGCAATCTTATATACACACTCACGCACACACACGCATATAT
>NW_014040458.1:121783-135167 GCF_001186125.1 Sphaeroforma arctica JP610 | reverse complement strand
AGGCACACATACACACACACACATATATATATATATATACATCTACTGAATCAGCGTAGAGTACAGGGCACTTTTGCAACACACCAAAGGCAAAGAATATACTCTTGCCTACAAAATAGATAGAACATATTATTAAGACTAATATCGAGGGGCGTCGAGCCCCAAAGATGGCTCCTATCCTCCTTTCTCGTTCCCCTGTGTGCTAGCTCGAATTTCGTACAGACCAATTGTTACTTATGTAGTATCATCAGACTGTCTACCAAACAATTGTACGAATATATTGCATACCAAGAGTATAACAGCCATAAAGCAATGTAGAAGGTTTGCCTGAATGATCGATGTGTGTAGGGTGGCCCACAGATATCTAAAGCGTTACACTTGCGCGACATAAATATGTAAGTAGCAGTTCTCATAGGCAAGTGGGATCTAGGGTACGTGCAGCAGTGAAGCGAGCAAATACAGTAGTACCCAGTCCGTGCGGATCGTTTCCGTTATTAAAAAAACCCGGGTTGACACAGCAACTCTCCCCCCTCCCCCGCAGGTGTGGAACTGTGGATAAGGCTGTCTTTCATCTTCAGTTCGAGCATGTAACCAGCCCTTAACGAGCCTCGTGCCCATAATTCGAGCACCTATTGATTAATCAGGGGTAAGAGCTATGGCTATATACGCTAGCTATACTCTATAGTGAACCCATCACTTTAAAACTTGGAGTCATATATACGTAAGTGACATGCCTAGAGAAATCGTATCTACCTGCCCCGTCTCTATCAGTTCAGTCTGCCCGCGGCGACTGTCATCTCGGAACCCCGTGTTGTACTACGGCAAACTTTTTTATTGGTACATCCTAATCCAAAGGATTTCTTAAATACTTGATACGACTAATTACGGCTGGGACAGAGAAATGTAGTGTCGCTGAGGTTGGGTTACAGGGTTTCAACCCATCGATCCTCTTCTCATCATCTTCGCCATCATATCGCGCAACTCTTCGAGTGTGATTTTGTCGTTGCCGTCTTTGTCCTTGAGCTCTTCTGGCAGCTTTCCGGAAGCTACAGGGAGAGAGAAAGGGAAATGAGAGAACAATTTAAAATACATAGCTATACACATGCGTACATATACATATCCATGCACATACAGACACAGACACAGCACTTATACATAACTATACACATGCGAAGATATATATATATATATATATATATATGTATCCATGCACATACAGACACAGCACTTGTACATAACACATACGAAATATACATAATTATACACATGCGAAGATATACATATTCATGCACATACAGACACAGACACAGCACTTGTACATGGCTGTACACATGCGAAGGTATACATATCCATGCACATACAGACACAGTACTCACTATCTCCGAAGTTTCTGTTCTCAATGGTGGGTGGTCCTTCCAGGGGATAGTTGTACTTGTGGTGTAGCGCTAGTTGTCGTGCATAGCGGTAGTAGTCACCCAGACTCTTCCAGTCCAGCAGATCCGACAACCGCTCGACACGGTTACGCAGGACTATGCGCTCGCGCCGATCCATTATGCAGAAGTCCTGTTGAGTGTGAATATGGTGTAGATAAATACGGAATATATGTGTAAGTGAGATGATTGCAAGGAAGAATGTATATGTATGTGTTATCTGCATTTGAGGTGAGTTGGTTATCACAAAATTTGTCTGCAATATGATTACAATAAAGTAACGTATATGTATTATGTATTTGAGATGATTGTACGAAATGATATATATATATATATATTTGAGGTGAGTTGCTTACAAGAAAATATCGGATGTAAGTTTGCGCTGTGAGACCAGGCGGCGATGCTGTCACAAGCACAGGATACGACTGAGGAGTGTATGGAGCAACGGACATCTACAAAAAAAGGCATGACCCCAACCATATGCACCATAACACTCCAATGGAAATAAACCCAAACCTTAAACCTTGCACCGTACATTCACCTAATAACCCTAAATAAAAGATTTTTTTAAACCCTAAACACTGCACCGTACCTTCATGTAGTCCTTAAGCTGGTTGACACTCTCGTCCGCACTCTTGAACCGTCGATCGACCACAAATGTACCGTGGTGGTTGAAGTTCGGTACGTGGTGCTCGATGAAGCCTCCGAACCCAGCCAAGTTACTGGTGATAGACGGTACACCCATTACCGTGCACTCGGCCGGGGTGTAGCCCCAGGGCTCATAATACGACGGGAACACACCCAGATGACAGCCACGCACAAAGCCGTCGTAGTCTAAGGGCAGGATGGGGGAGGTCGAGGATAGGAACTGCGGGTGGAAGATCATCTTGACGCGGTCGTGCTTGTTGTTGAATAGCTTGACCCTGCGGAGGTTCTCGAGTACCTGGTAATGGGAGGTATCGAGGTTGGGGTTGGGGTTGAGGATGAGATTAGATGTGTCAAGGGATTGAGAGGCATTGGGTTCTGAGACTTCAGTTGGTCGTGTAATAAGCATTTCCTGATACCAGTATGAGCTCTCAATGGTATCGGGGTAGAGGAGTGTATTGGAGCGATTTCATATAAAATTATACAATACCTCCTGAAAACATAAACTGCATATTCCGTCTCAAGGGTGGAAAGGTAATTTAGCAGAAATTGTTATCACACAAACCGTCGCGAATGACAGATTGTACGGTAGTTCTCTACACCTGACGAGTACAATACTCATCAAGGTAAACAACATACACAAGTTTGCTGTACCTAAAATTTCTCCTACGTTAAGGATTCGTATATTATATGGATGTATACAGGGATTGGCAGAGACAGACAATATGAGGTGAACTCTTATCGATTTTTTTTTAGTAAAGTGGATATATAAATTACAGCGCATGCATTCATCCCATCGTTGGACGCTGGAAGGAATGTCTGCAATACTCCCACGACAACCATATATATATATATATATGCCCAGCAACCACAAAGTCACACACCTCATCGTTCTTATCGTCGACTAGATCGTGTGTCACCACTGGGGGCAGGTTCTTTCGTCGTGAACTATAAATAGCCTTCTTGAGCTCCATAATGTCCCTCTTATCTAAGTGGATGTCGTTATCGTCGGGGATGCGGCCCTCGTCTGCGACCTTCAACAGCTTGACTCCGATACTACCTTTAACCTTCTCTACCGCCGCCTCAACTTGCTTCGCAATTGCCTGGGTGCAGAGAACGGTGTGTATACGGAGAAGTGAACGGATGTTATATATGGGAGCAATACGTTTTAGATTACACACTGAGCTCAATTCAGATTCAACACGGGATAAGTGAGCATCGATCAACGTCAGTCAGGTTATGCCCGTGACAAGATAGGCGTCGCGGCTGGTGTGCGCAGAAGGAAAATCGGAGGTTAGAGGTACAGCTATGGCTATATTAATGAAGGTTAGGCTATATCAGTGATACGACGGCCTGAGGTACGACACCGCAAGATACAATGTGAGGACTGTTAGCATACTTCCATCAAACTTGGCCACCAGTACAATCATAATAATCAATTCGCATTTGGGACTCAAAACGCATGCACAACATGAGAAGTAGCGTGAAGTGCGCCATCCGGCTTGTCACTGCCAATCATATGCAGCTCTGAGAGAGTAGTGACAGTATACAGATATACACATACTCGTACATACCTTAATATTCGAGAGTCACACACGCACACACGCATACATACACGAATATATATATATAGATAGATGCATAACTCACCTGACCCTCCAAGGCATCTACATTGAAGGAAGTGACCTTGCCTGACATGACAATGAAGGCGACAACCGTCTTGTCACTGCCCATTTCCTGTAGCTCGTAGTTGAGACGTGCGAGCGCCTCGATGAACACATCGCACCCTTTGTTACGGAACTCGTATCGGCCAGCAAGGAAGAAGAACAGTGTCTTGTCCATGTCAAAGTCCAGCATGCTGTGAGGAGTGGGCGCAGGTTAGGATAGGTATTAATTAGGGGTTAAGAGTGGGGCGTCAGGCTATTTGGGGGGAAGGGGGAGTGACATGGTGATAGTAGTACGTCTGTGGACAAACCCTTATTAGAGTGAGGTGTATCATGCTCTATCGACTAGACGCCACGACTTTGCTAAGATGTAAGTTATTTGGAAGCGACAAACAGTATATGGTATGGCCATAGAGCTATCGTACCCACACATACACAAAACAAGCGTATGTACACAAGCAGCCAGTTTGTGAATACATATAGCAAACTGCACATATATACAAAACAGGCGTGAGAAGTCCACATGCTTTACACAGTTATATGCGTGGCATACACTTTCATGGTCATACAAAGTATAAAACATGATACACATACAACCCCACATACACACATCTATACATACACTCCCATAGTCATCCAAAGAATAGCACATGAACACACAAATACAACCCTACACACACACATCCACACATACCCATGGAAATGTCCGCGTACAAACTGTTGAATCACAGCCTTGGACTGCTGGTGCAAGTTCTGGAACTCGTGCAGAGCCGCAAACTTCTTTACATTGAGTCCGTTGGGTGTGAGTACATCGGGCTTACGCTTGAGCAGATGGGTGGCTTCATCCCCAGTAATGTCACTCACTGTGGTGAACACGTGCGCACAGTGTGTGGCGGCACGCTCAATGCAGTAACGGTGGTAGATACCTGGAATGGGTGCATCGGGATCGCGGATATTCAGTAGAGGGACAGAGAATCGGAACGATGATATATATATATACAAAGAAAATGAAATATACATATACATACACACACACATATATATATATGCATGATTCAGCATGTACAGTAATACTATTGGCGATGGTGAACACACGTGGATATGGATATGGTGTGTGACGGCACGCTTGCAGCAGTACCAGTGATAGTCACCTATGTGTTCGTATAAAGGGTAGGACTTATAAGTATACTGTAGTGCACGAGACAACAAATCATACATATATATATGTCCACATACACATGCACATCACACACACACCACACACACATGTAGATAAACAAATAAGTACAGGAATACAACCTGCGTGCATTAACGCGAGTGCCCCATGGGCAGCCTCTTGCTAGATGCAGTGACGGTGGTGGATGCTATTGCATGCGTGACGATAATCATACTGTATGGTATGCTTTATGACGTTTAACGGTGCTTGAGATATGGGTATATATATAGAGAAGTATATATCACGATAACAAACAACTATATACACCTATATACACAATATATCAAAATAGAAAAACAACTATATACACTATATATATATCAATGTATTGAGACATCAATATATGCCAGTATGTGTTGTAGGATACCGATGCATGTGCCTGGGATCATATGAGCCCCCCATAAGCACAGCTGATGATGGTGAACAAGTGTGTACGCGTGCGATGGTGGCTGCCCAAATATTGTAGCAATGATGTAGATATGTATAAATACACATATACATATGTGGTACATGTCTCAAGAGCACTCTCTCTCTACATACATGTACAACTATTCATTCTCACTTATCTGTTGCTGTATAGTACACCTAAACACACAAACCTGCATCTCAACGCACACACACCTCTCTTCCCCGCCTCAGCATCACAGTCGAATGTACTGAGGTTGTTGTACATGTCCACATTTCCGGCGCAGAGGTATCGGCCGAGCAAGGTGGCGTGAGTTGTGAATAGGGTCGCAACATTCACGTTGTTTGTGCGTGCTAGAATCAGCCCTACGCCTACCAACCACTCGTGGAAGTGCGCGATAGCCTGGAACTCGCCGTCTGTGAAAGCCGAAGCAGAAGTACGTAAACGTGAATACGTCGGCGGAGTGCTATGGTCTGTGACTGACCAAAGTACAGGGATACACAAATGAATACAAAAACGTTGCGAATGGAGAAGTACGTAAATGTGAATGCGTAGGAGCGATCATATTATACGACAAAGATAATTTTGAACACAATCGCAAAAACGTTGCGAATGGAGAAGTACGTTAATGTGAATGCGTAGGTGTGATTATGTGGTATATGACTAAAATACCTAGAAACCTGACCGTAAAGTTGTAAAACGTATAGAGCGCAAGCCCAACTGCTGAATAATATCAAGTACAGAGTCAGAGGATGATCCGAGGAGGACATTTCAATAAATATAGCACAACCCACGTCAAACACCGCTGCAAGCATCCTCAATACACTCGGAATTGTACTTCTCTAGAAAGCTTCAATCTACATAGCACAGCCCATATCAACAACCGATGCAAGATATATACATATACATATATATATAATTCAATTCAATCTACATTACCCATCCCATATCAAGTACCGCTGCAAACACACTTAGTACAGACGTACCTTTGGCGCCATTCTCAGATACATGTTGCAGGAATTGCACGGTCAAATTTCCGAAGAGTGTAGCATCGTTGGTCTCAAGATCATTGTCGGGCAACTCAATCTTGCACTTTTCGAATAAATCGTACTTCCAATCGTTCAGTTTGTAGCCGGCGGTTGCCAGATCAAACAAGATACATTGGGGGTATCCGTCGACCAGCCATCGCCCGGTGACCACGTTTATGCCCTACAAAACGAAGTTTATCGATGTGTGAGAAAACCCCGTTTGTGCTCTACACAGAGTGGGAGAGTTCATCAATGCGTAAAGAAGGTCTATTTATAGACATAGGTATGGACAATACACACATACCTCACCCTACAGATTCTATTATGTGTGAGAGTTGATTCACTACCTATAGACTGTAACCCGATTATTGCACTCAAGGGTGTATAAGTCAATCGCTTGTACTATCGATCGTTTGGCCTGTGACCAGACGCCAGACGACATAAAGCATGCACTGACGCTTTTTAGTAAAGACCAATCCGTGAGAAACATACTTAATTCATTGGTACGTTTAGTGAAGTTCTGGACATGTTCCACACAGCTGTTATATATTTAAATAACCAAAACAATCAACTTTTAAGTGTACATGCTCATAACAATGTTGCATACAGGGCATCCAGAAAAGTTGACGTATGCGCACATTTTGAGTTCCCAGTTGCTACTGACTCAATGGCAGCAGAAACTATAAAAAAGAAATCAGACGATGCACAGCTATCTAGGGCCCCTTTCGCTAAGAAAAATACATATGTACTGACCCTAGTACGACAACGTATACTACTTATATACTTATACACTGTATGTGTGCATGTATGCATGTATGATATATATATATATATGTATGTATAAACATCTATGTATAAAAATATATACATACATACATGCATGTATACATAAATACATATACATTCATACATACATATATGTATAGAATTCATACACGCCTACTTAATAATATGCATGCGTTTCTGTGCGCACGCGTATGTGTACGTGTTTGATATACTGATTTTGAAAAAATAAATAACGACAGCAATTAATATCTGCAACCAGAGCTATATATTAATCATACAAAGCAAATATGATTGCAGCACAGAAATTGATACATTCGAAAGGTATTAAAAAGTAGCACCCTATTTTATTAGTAAGTAGAACCTTCGTATACACCGATTTGCAAAACATACACGACACAATTCGATCTATGACTGATAGTATAATCATAAAGTACACTGGGCAGAAAACATACACTCAATACACGCAAACGGATCAGTCACAGATACTACATCATAGTGTATCAACAAAACTGCTTTCACAATGCACACACACATACAGTATATAACATATATATATGTACACACACACACACACACACACACACACACACACACACACACACATATATATATATATATATATATATACATATATACGTACGGCAAAAATATGCATATACCTGTCTGCATGTTAGAACATACCTGTGATCGGATAGACTCTACGGCCGCCATAACATTCGCATTCTTGAGATCATGTTGGTCAACTTCAGTCTCAATCTGAGTGTGATTCACCAGTCCAATACAAAAGTAGCGATCTCCTAGCTCCTTCACAGACACACCAGCTTTGGTCGCAATGACTGTGTATATACCACCAACTTTGTTGGCGACTTCCCAGGCGATCTCGAAGACGGGTACATTGTGTTCGTACGGCATGGTGTTTAGTTTAAAGTGGTACGATTATAATTTTAATTATAAACTGTACTGGCGCGCTTCTGTGGAGTGGGTGATATGCGGTCTATTGTATATATATATGCAAAGAACTCTTTCTACCTCACAAGCCTGGCCGAACGATCAGTATCAGAACAAAATAAGAAACACTGCAATCTCTTATACAAAATTACAAATATCAAACTATACAGGAGAGTGGTAATTACCCTTGATCAAATATTTCACTATTTATGCTAAGTAACCCGCGGCCACTACCGGCTACCCAGTAGTACGGTACTCTCTCACGCTACAACTGTAGAAAGTTCGTCCTCCGGGCACAGGCCACTGGGTCGGGATTCATACATACATACATATGTGGAAAAGCCGAAATGGAATAAATTGCATATTGGGTTTTTACCCAATAAAAACACCTGAACACGCCCTATTGCTATATTTGGTCATATCGCTCAAGGGTTTTGGATTTCCAAAAATAACCAGTTGTGTGTGGAGTAATAATTACATATGTTTTTGATCCGAGAAATGGGGTTTGTTTTTAGTTTTGTTTTTAAATAAATAAATATTTATATCTAAAACCCTTTTGTAATTGTAACAAAATGAGTCAAAATCTCGGAATAAAAATCTCGGAATCTTGTGGGCCTGGGTTTCGACTTTTGACCACAGGGCCCAGCCGCCCAGGGGTTTACATATTTGGGAGAAAATGCCTTGGATAGGGACATCAACGAGGCCATAGTAGAATATTAGTATTCACACGGCCTCTTTTTAAAAGTGTGTGAACTGCGAGACACAACTTCCCAAGTTCCCGCCCCTGTTACAAGTCTTCGACTCTTCCTACACACAAGAGAGAGAAAGAAATGGAGCGAGAGAGAGAAAGAGAGAGAGGGTAAACGTAAATACTGCGTTTCAGAAAACGAGGGACTGGCTTCCAGAGGCCGAAGGTCTGAGCATTCATACACTGATACAGTACCTCCAATTGATGAGAATCAACTATCAAGTACCAACTAAATAAATACGGAAATATGAATAGAAATAACAAGAAACTGTCATGAAGTATCAGTACACAGTACAAGGCTATGTATTGCAACATATTATAAAGAGAGAGTCACGTACACAAATGCAATATGTTCATTGCTTTGCACTACAAAAGGGTCAAAAATATATATTTCCTCTGGCTTCTCAGTACAAAATGTTTATCAGTATTTAGAAAACATAGACAGTGAGTCAGTGACGCCCTGTCAGCCTGTCCCACGAGCCTCACTGTAATATTTAGTTTGATGAATTTGCTCAAATCATAGTATTGTCTAATTAAAAGGGCTATGCTCAAATAACATCCGAATGCGATCGAACATTGCAATAGTTCACGGTTCTGACATGTGCAATTGTGCATTCAAACTTAAACACCATCAAATTGAACACCTTTAAATTTATCGGGCCTGCACATGCACATTTTGGTCTTCACCACACATCTGATGAAGTCAATATATTATAAAGCTGGTAGAATTCCAGACGGATCAATTCTCATATCGTCTTCCGCTGGCCCGTGCACTGTTGAATAGATCAATGGCATCTGTATATCTCCTAAGTCAACCCCCTAGATTTCAACGTCTCCCAATATTCAGTCAAATAATTTCTATTAAAGTGTCTTCACTGAGTGCCCTATCGAATCGACTAAAACCAACTAAGCCTAGAGGTTTTAACAGCACATTATCAGATATGTAATATATTGTGCGGTTGCTGTATGTTTAATGTTCATAAACAACATGAAACTCTTGTCCTATGCACTATGAACGCTAACTCGCTATAAATACATACATATTCCCAGTTCCATCATCACGCCTCACGGCGTGTCTGAGGACTGAGCCTCCGTGGGCAACGCAGTTGCCCTTCACTATGCTGCATACAAACCAAAAACAAAGCAACTTGCAGTCTGCAGAAGTAGCGTTGATGCGCTCAACTTAACCATTCAGATATAGATAAATATATAGTGACAGATTTAGTAATATATATTTTTATATTCAATCAATCATACATATGTAGCACTCGATGATCCGGGTTTTCTATTTTATTAAAAAGCGAAGTATGAACTGCAGACTGCACACAAGAGGTCACTGCAACTCTGCAAGGCGCAAGCCGCCGCAAACCCAAGAGAAGGACACTATGGTATAGAACGAAAGGAAATCAATCCAGCACAAAAGTCAAAAGACTCGAAACTGAAGCTCATATGTATATAGCTACTTTGGACCAAGGTGCCTACTACAATACATACAAAAAAAATACAAAAATAATCGAGAGTCACGCATCACTCACGACTCCCCGAGTCACGAGTCACTACTCACGGAGTCACGAGTCACACGAAATTGTGTATACAAAAACTGGACATATTGGGGGTTTTTAAAAACAAATATATAACATAACAGAACAATTTAATGCCCAATCAATGGGCCCAATCCCCGCCCCCCAAAATAGCAATAAAAATACAAAAGGAATTCGATAAAATGTAAAATATCAATGACGAATCAAAACTCTAAAAATAGAACGGAACTTCAGCTCGATGTAAATTGTAAAAAATTGTGTAAACAAACAAAAATTATCATCATTTGTGTCTCTGTTTGATCCATATAGCCCTCTAAATTATACAATTGATCATGTAATGTACTATCATTTCTCTTCTCTCTTCTTGTAATTTAATATGCTACAACTGGCCCGAGACCTAAAAGCAGTGACATATACATTATTTTTAACTAAAAAATCGCCTACCAACCGGGCCCAAATCAAAATCTTGGGGCACCAGGTTTTTATTTAAATGCGGAAATAGTCTAATCCTTGTTTTATCACTCCAGACGGATTGAGCTGGTAGTTCTAAGCAATTCTTGTTTTTCAAGCTAAGTCATAGCACCAATATCTCACCTCTTAATAGTACTGTGAAGTTGGGGCCTGAAGAACACGTAAAACACGACTAATGCACTTGTAGTGGCACTAATCGAGTGTTCATAGGCTCTGGATATAATTTATAACTTATATTTAGTGTGCATAATGAGTCTTAGAGTGATACATGTCATATATATGGAGGTTATGTAAGAATGACGCATTGAATGGTCATTAGATGCAATTAGTGCATTAAGCACATTTAGCGTGTCTCTCCCGTAATTCCTGCAAATAAGGTGTCAAACGAGCAAATAAAGAGTACAAATAATCCAAGATACTATTAGTGTAAGTATATAAAGTGAATGACAACCCTATAATGCATATCAGCAGTAGATCCGGGTGTGCATGTTTATAACATGGACCTAAGATTCTTCTGCTTCAGTTAGGTTTTACAGTAAGTGAGCTTGGATTTTAGGCGTGCATCCTCTGTGAAGTCTTCGGGCAGGCTTCCATCCTCTTTGGCGTACCTTTCTTTCATCAAAGGTATAGCCTCCTGCCATCTGATATCCGTGTTGTCTACCAATATACTTTCCATATCAGTTTGATACCGTTTAGGGAAAGCTATAGTCTTCTTGCGCGCCTTCTTGCCTGCAGCGGGAACGTACTCCTCACCTCTCGCAGCAGCGGCTGCCATCGCTAGAGCCTCCTTCTCCGCTTGCGCTATCTCTGTCTTCCGCTTAGCATCCGCTGCTTTCTTCGCGCTTGTTGACGTAGATATCAGCGTCCGTATATCCATTTCGTTAGGTAGAGAGTATCGTCCAGGATACATTAATTTTAGTTGTGAAAGCATTGAACCAGGCGAATCTTTCCTAGTTAGTGCTTTAACTAGTACAGCCCGTACAACCCTCTTTTGTATAAAGTTTTTGGGGGCTCTATTATATACATCTACAAGACAGTTCAATACTCGCCCACCAGGGAGTTTATTAACGTCTTCAGATGGATTGCTTGCAGCACCGAGAGAGCTTGCGATGTCACGCAACAAAGCATCTGCATCTGCTGGATATACTATGTTGCTACACGGGTAGCAGCCTTGAGCACAATTTGAGACATGCAACTCCAGCCATTTGGGCGTGTTCTTTGGATTTCAGTGATGTTGGTACGTAATTCTGTACTAGGCAAGGCCTTTCTACTGTTACGACTCCATCCAAATGTCAGTGAGATATCTACTATTGTATTTAGACTTTCGTTACTATTCGTGCTGATTGTGACAAAGTTTTGACTTTCAGAGTGTGTGTATGTCTTACTTGGCGCATTCTTAGCACGTGATGGAGTATCAAGCGCACGTATACTCTCCGCAATATCTAAACGTGCTCTCTTAGCTGATGTGCGTCCTGATGAAGTACGCTGCACCTCGCCTACTACCTTGGTGAATCCCTTCTGACGACCACGTTTCCTTGCGCCATTCGTACCGTTGCAAGCACACTTACACTACTTGCACGCGCTATTACACACTGAACAACGTCCTCGTTTACAATTGCATGTGCATTCGTCGCACACATCCTGGAGTATGCAACCACAGGCCGTCATATCGCCACTAACCTCCGAATAAAGTCAATTCAATGCATGCATCAATCGATGGTCATTACATCATTCCGCAACGTGACCACCTGTTATCGTTGTTCTATGCTATCAAGGGCTTATGTGACCCTACCATACACCTTATGAGCGATATATAACACACTTGGATGCTTCTTTGACCTTGCTAGCATGTCACAATCGTGTTTTTCACCCGCCACAAATCCGACCTACCCTCTGGAACGGGCATGCTAATAACTCGTGAAGTATTGGTGCTATGAACATGGTGTAAAAACAACATTTGATCAGAAGTGTGTGATTAATCCGTCTCGAGTGATAAATTATGCTTTGGCCTATTTCCGCATTTAAACAAAACTGCCCTGCCCAAAAATTCTGACCCCGGTTAGTAGGCGATTTTTTAGTTAAAAGAAAGGCGTCTGTATTGTTCGACGTTTATGTTAGTATATACTTGCAAATACACACACGTAGACACATGATGGCGCAACCTGCAGAGAAAAGAGGCGCTCAGACCGAGCTGACTGAGAGCCAGGAGAAAATAGTGAAAAGCCTGAGCAGTAAGTATCGGGTGACAGTATGCATAGGATGTCGAGTAGAAGTGCGTTCTAGTCAACATTTTATGTAAGAAGAAAGGTTTTTCATCTATCATATTTCTGCTTGGCTTAGTATATGAGATTGGATGCTACCTGGGTAGATATGTTTATATGACTAGCTGTTGCTTTTATGGCTGTAAGTCACTGTTCTGTGTCGGGCGTTAATTTGTGCAGATGCAGCTTCATGTCATTATTTGACACCTATATACTGCTACATCGCTTTACGGGTATATA
>NW_014040458.1:108640-117198 GCF_001186125.1 Sphaeroforma arctica JP610 | reverse complement strand
ATGTATATATATATTGGGCATGCCCGCCCGTATCTGCTTCGTTCATAAGGCTATGGTATTGTTTAGATTGACCAGCCAGGTCTGATCCTATAGATTTATACTGGATTTTGGGGTGTTTATTTGACGGTATAAACATATATCGGATGTTTGGACTCATAGCAGAAATATATTCACAAGGTCGCGGATGTGGTTTCTATAGTATAAGTATATGGAATGTACATTAGAACATCTGCTTCGTTTTGTTTACCGTAGATTATGTCGCTATCCACTCCAATTGAATGAGGTTCATTTTTACGACTCAGAATAATCCTCGACACATGTCATTGTGTTCGCCGACATCTCATATGGATGTCTGTTCTATATTCAGCCCAAAGTTGTTGAACACATGAACGCACATTTCCGTATACATAAACCAGAATGGAGCACGTATTTCATATAGCACACCTTCCATATAGAAGTGTTAACAATTTCTGTGGACACTTGAGCATCTATACAATGTTGTGCGCATAACAGCCAGAATACAGACACTCATCCTCGAACTATGCGGTTGTTGATACCTGCCCTGGTAGCGCACAATCTTCAACATATCCCCTGACACTAACCCTAAACCCTAAACCTAAAACCCTAAACCCTAAATCCTAAACCCTACTTCTACTCACACCACAGAAACCTGCAAAGCTATCGCCATCGGCTATGCTCTCCTATGCGCGGCGCATCTGCTGGACCTGATCACTGAGATCCAGGGTGAGATCAAGATACTCCCGCTGCTGAAGGTCTTAAAGGGAGTGGTGGTCAGTGCGTTCATCGCCAAATCTTTGACCGACGGACACCAGAGCTTCGATTCTTGTACCAAGACGAAAGGTAGGGTGTGTAGGTAGGGATTGTAGGTAGGGTGTGTAGGTATCGCACGAGGTGCTGCACTGGGACATAATGGGTGTGAGTGTGCTAGAATGGTATGGGACGTTGGACCAGGACAAAAAGGATGGCGTGTGTGTATGGCAATGGGATGCTGTTTTGGGACAAAAAGCGTGGTGCGTACGTGTGATGTGGTTAGTTGTATCGAGATAAATAGTGTACTGTGTGGCTTCTCATATGAGGTGTTGTATCATACAAAGTTGTGTGAGTGTGTATTGCTACGTATGCTTTGTTGGGACTTAAAACGACGCATAGGCTGGAAGCGTGCCTTAATGCTCACTACGCATTGGGCAGTTTCACACGCACATGTTTGAATGTGCAGATTCACACGCACACGCATGTGAATCTAAATATATGCATATATACCCTTGTTATCTACACTTGTACGATTCTAGATGGGGTTGGTTGTACATATATATTATAGTTCGTCCGTTCGATTACACACCGAGGCAACGTCACGAAGAATTGGGCGTATGGGTTGTACACATATACGCACATGTAGTCAATGTAGACAAGAACAAGTTCATGTGTTTCTTAATCCAGTTATTTGACCTTAACAAAACTTACCCTGTTTTCAAGGCCGGTTAGTTGTATGCACAGGCGACGACACGAATCATTTGCCGCATGAACTGTCCATATACACGCATGCACTCGGATGCTTATATTTGAATATGTTTGTGTGTGTGTATATGCATTCGTTGGATGTATATATATTTTAATACGTTTACGAGAATATTACTTATTCTTTCCGCAAACATGCAACGACACAAACCTTTTGATACATGGACTGTTTACGCATAAGCACAAAAGCTTGAATTTATATATTTGAATACGTTTATGTGAGCATTTGTCCATTTATTCAAATTCTCGATTTGAATACGTTTATATGTACATATGTCGTTTCGTTGGATGAAAACACTTGAAGAAGCTCTTTATTCTTATTTATCCATACGTTGGATGTGCATATTTATATACATATACGTGAATATTTATCCATTTATTTCTGTACGCACAGGTAACGACACGGATAAATTGGTGAACGGTTTGAAGAATATGGATGGAGCCCTGGGGAAGATGAAAAATGGTATCTTCATCATGGCTGCTGTGACTGCTGTGCAAGCCATCCAGACCATGTTCGAGTAAGAATGGTCACTTATGCGCCTCTCTAGACGAGGAGAGTACATGCAGCATATACATATATAGCCGGGTAGATAGGTCATATGAATGCGCAGTTATTGGTTTGCTATTACAAAACCCCAGGAGATTAAACGGGCCACCATACGCCCGTTCCCGTCGTATATCTGCAAGGTATCACTGAGCAGGGCTCCCCCAAGCTACAGTATTATCCAGAGGTTAGCCTATACACCCCACGAGGCCCATATAGGGATAATCCGATACTTTATATGTTTATTTGTTGAGTACAGTTAGATACTTTTATAACTAAAAACATAAAAACTAAACTAGCCAGATGCCTTCCTGGATAAATAAGAGTCTATCCGATACTTTATCTCCGAATAGACTGGGCTCGACTACGAGCTTCGTTTATATCAGTGCTCGATGGTGCTCTGTAGGCTGCGAGCGAGGCAACGAGTGTACTACCGGATTACCGTTCAACAACCATATCAACACATACTTCAGGTTATAGGTCACCAGCTCTGACAATGCATATTTGGCAAACCATAGCAAAAGTCCCGCAAAGCCCTATACACAACTTTCATCGTCGTCTCTTACCTCATCTATTTTATTTTATTTTTTACTTTTAAACTAATTTTTCTGTGTGTGTGTGTTTTTTTTTTTGGACAATCGGGTCGGAGCCGATCCATAAGGCTGCACGTTTTAAGCTAAATAAATTGGCATTTTCAAGTATTTCATCGGAACCCCCTCTCATTCCGCACCGAGAGTACATTTGGACGGTATAACTTGGCCGGGTCCTTCATTTTCTTGAAGCGCCGCGAGTAGTATTCTTTCTGTGGGGTGGAAAGGGCACCAAATGGTTGGTAGTATGAGCATCAATACATGCATTGATGTTGTGTGTGTGTGTGTGTGTGTGCACTCGAGGCTGTCTTGTGAGTGTGTGTGTGTGCCATGGCGTAGATACGGCATTGTTCAATTCAGAAGCGATAGGCGAGATTAAGGGCAGAGCGCACACTCATTGAACACAAGGTACATTTCGCGTAATTGGGTATGCGAATGTAATCCCATAACACGCACTTGGTGCGACTGTAGTTGAAAAATTCGTTCCAGGGTAAGAAGTACTCTCAGAGTAGGAAAAATATACCATTGAATGTACACTTTTAAGTCACTGGACCCATTGTAAGAGCAAGGAGTAGCCAATACAAGCTGTGCACAGATCTAAACTCTTAAAAGATATAACTACAAGACACGGAACGGAAACCTCTGATCATCACAATTATTACACTTTGAAGTGGTGAAGTGTACTAAAATTGACCCGTCAAGGCACTGCTATTGTATAGCAGGAGGTAAAACAGAGTCGACCAAGATTGCTTTTCCTAAAACCACATCGCACGCATCTACATGTTCTACTGTTTCATAATCACACTTACAGCGGGAGGAATGCCTCAAACTCACAGTACAAACTATACTGGACATCAAAATAACTCAAATAATACCCCATATCAAACATCAGATAAATTTGAATAGATAAACGTAAAAAACAGATCCAGCCAGACATCAAGATAACTCAAATAATACACCATACCAAACATCAGATAATTCTGAATAGATAACCGTAAATAAGAAATCCTGCCGGACATTGTGGGAATGAGGCTAACCCCACAGTATTAATACCAATACTTCTATATTTACGTACAACCACATCCCACGCACCTGAAAGTTCTGCTGTTTCATGATCACATCTCCAGTAG
The DNA here is from genome assembly GCF_001186125.1 of Sphaeroforma arctica JP610. Lineage (NCBI taxonomy): Eukaryota > Ichthyosporea > Ichthyophonida > Sphaeroforma > Sphaeroforma arctica. The sequence goes on along the minus strand of NW_014040458.1, from coordinate 113,398 downwards.
GGAACACATCGTCGAAAAAACCATCCGGCGGCAGCGCAATCGGTACCGAACTTCGGTTTTCACCGTCTCTGTGCAGGTTCAAGGTAGTGTGTATTACAACGTCAGTTTATGTAGCTATAAAACGGGTTTATAAAACTGTATTGGGGTTTCTCCTACACAGATCTGTGCAAGTTTGAGATAATGGGTATTTCAATGTGACAGTTTAAGTAGCTATAAACCAGCATACATGCACGGAAACACTAGTTAGTACGTGTTCATATATTCAAGCATATACATGCAAGGGAACTCCCCCCTAGTGTATACAGTTGTAACAACTGAAAACATACCCCTGTAACGCCGTAGCCCCGGTCGGCGGGGTCCCGTGCTTCACACTGCCCTTCTCGGTATCGAACATTCTCCGTAAGCTCAACACCTTCGGATTAATGGCCACGTATATGGGATGGGCCAAACCCGACGTCAGTGTAGGGGGTATGGGGAGTTTGCGTATGCGTGAGTGGTGGTGGTGGTGTTGTCTGCGTACTGTGTTCTGGTTGTCTGTGGAGTTACGCCTAGCTCCCAGAGGCGAACTTCGGGGGGAGGCTTGGTTGTATCCACTTTCACTTGTTTTCCGGTTGTTATTTGGGGCGCCGAGCCTGTGGTGGAGAGGAAACGAGGTGCGAAAGTAGAATCAGGTTAGAACCAAGCACTCGGCAAGGAGGATGTCATAATAGTATAGAGCTAGACTAACTTCATAGAGGCACAAGGTGCTGTCGTGGAGATTGATTCTCCTCGACTCATACTGACTACATCCCAGAGGCCAAGGTCAGAACACATAAGTTTATAAGAGGAAATTTTGGTTCAGATACGGACCAACACCACACACACACACACACACACACGTATATATATACATATATATATATAATATAATATATATATATATAACATACACACAACACACACACACACACACACACACANNATATATATATATATATATATATAATAGATACATATATATAAACATATACATACATACACACACACATATATATATATATATATATATATATATATAAGCCTACCTCGGCGATGTTGGCGAGTTGGTCCTGTACTTGTTTGCTGGTTGTAGAAACCCAGACAGCAGCATCGTGCGCTTTGGCGGGGTTGGCGGCTTTGACACGTCTATGTGGTCTGCCGATCCCGTGACGGGTGCACCCTTACTATACTCGTCCGTGTGATTAGTGTTTATACTCATATTATTACTGCTGCTGTTGCTATGGTTACCGCTGTTATTATTCATATCTGTGTCTTGGTCACTGGCCTTGTCTTTCTCGCGATCTCGGCTGAACAGTGACGTCAGCCCCTCGCCCCACGACCGGGTGGGTGACGTCGACTCCTCCTTGCCGCTACTCTCGGCTGTGTTCGTGTCCACAGGCACACTCTCCACGGCCTTGTCTGTGCTATTTCTCGAGCTTCTCTGCGTGTACGCGCACCCGTTATTCTTACTATGCGCGACCACGTCCACGGTCGAGTGCGGGGGCTTGGCCGGTGGGGTGTGTGGGCTGGCTCCGTCGCGCTGAGCCGTGTCGCTGCTACTAAGTTTCTTCTCTGGTGCTGGTGCGTATTGCGCGCGTTTGCCTTGGCCTAAGTTACTGACTGTGTGGTTCACATGACGCCCGTTTTTCAGGCTCGCAGGGCTCATATTGGGCGAATTGTTTCTAGATTGCAGCTATAAACAGTTGAGAGGGGGCGGGGGTAGGGACGGGTTTGAGTATATATCAAAAACCAAGTTTATATGTGCAACGGTACAAGTGATGTAATTGAGGATCGTTAAGTGTAGTAAGGCATTTGAGTACGATATAGAGATATGTCTCTGTGACGGACGTCAGTATCGACACTTGTTTCGGCACGCTAAAACTTGCCACTGAAAAAACTGAAAAACTGAAATGAAGAACAGATACTTAGTCCCATAACAAAGGGTGTAGAATTTTGCGAACGTCGTGGGGCGTTAGGCATGAGAAAAGTTGTTTATATGTAACGTGTGTCCAATCAGACCCGTGTATAATAAAAATGTGCAACCATGTAGCAATAAACATGTGGCAATGCATATGCATATTTCTTATCGAATTGACTGATAAGATTCGATTATGTTTGTGAAGCAATTTTAAACTAAATATTAGAACTCATAATACTCTGGTCTACACACACCTTTCGCAAAGGCGGGGCTTTCTTCCAGCCCGGTCCTAAAAAGTCCTGCACCACTTTAACTCCAAAAAGGACCGGTGAGGTCACAATCTGTCTCAGGAACGTCTCCAGGCCTCTCTGCCGGTCTTCCATAAACTCGGGTTCGAATTTGTTGCGCTTAAACCATCGTTTCCGTGGTAACACCAACCCCGCAATGATGGGCGGGGGGAAGGATATCGCCAGTAGAGATCGCAGCTCCACAAAGTCATTATACCGTCTCAGCACTTGTATCTGCTCGGTTGGGCCCCATTTCACTAAGACCGTGAAGACCGCGTACGGGAAGGTGGCCTTGTGTATCGTATATTCGGTCACAGAAACCTGGCACGCATCTGAAGGTAAAGGTGGGGAGGGTGCAGAAGATACACACTTGAGCACGCAGATAATACTGGGTAGTTACTATAGCGATGAAGGTCTATAAATCCATGGGCAAGCGCTGAAGGTAAAGGTGGGGAGGGTGCAGTAGGTACAAACTTGAGCACGCAGATAATGCTGGGTAGTTACTATAGTGATGAGGGGGGTCTATAAAGCCATGGGCAAGCGCTGAAGGTAAAGATGGGGAGGGTGCAGCAGGTGTACACTTGAGCACGCAGACAATGCTGGGTAGTTACTATAGTGATGGGAGTCTATAAAGCCACGGGCAAGCGTTGAAGGTAAAGGTGGGGAGGGTGCAGTAGGTGCACACTTGAGCACGCAGATAATGCTGGGTAGTTACTATGTGATGAGGGTCTATAAAGCGTGATGTGGGACTACATGGGCAAGCGGATCATATAGGATGGTGGACTTGCGGTTGAGTGTGGCAAGGGTATGGCATGTGCGTACAAGTGATGAAACATAAACAAGCCATTGCCAGACAACGTGGAAGAGGCAAGTCCTGGCACAACCAGCAAGCAACAGACAGAGTATTACAGTAACAGCAAGAAACTAACATGACATTGTAATAACTGCAAGCAACTAACATGGGAATGTACTATAAGCGAGTAATTAACATGACATTGTATCAACAGAAGGCAACTATCATGGTATCGTATTATGACGGCAAATGTGGTATCATAAAGCCGTCATCAGATGACTTCGAGTGCAATCGTGAATCGCAGGGCTGCTGGTAATGTCAGGCCTCGCTGCATACGCAGACTACATATGCACACACATGTATGTAATGTACATAACAAGTGTGGCATGTTCTTCATGCACCTACATGTATGCAATGTACATACAAATGTAGCTTGCTCTTGATGTACATACGTGTATGTAATGTGCATGTGCGAGTGGTATGTTCTTCGCAGGCGAGTGTGTTGGATAGGGTATGCGATCTCAACACCACACAGTCACAGTCACAGTCTTTTAAAGGACACGATATTAAAAGAAGTGTGGTGCTCGATGGCTACAGGCCGACCAGACTATGGGCATATTCTCCCACTTCAACGAGATGGGAATGTGAATGTGCATGGACATGGACATGGATATTGGGATGGTTACGGATTGGACTCAGAGACAGGCAAATATACTATATCGTTTAGACTTGTTCTGCGCATTGATCAGATCTGTACGCAAGTAGTAAAGGCGCAGAGTGACCTACAAACGAACACTCTCAATATGTAGGTTCATGGGGCCACTAAACCTGCCCCGCGTCTACGCAGACCAACCAGCCATCACTACGGATTCTAGTACAGGCAACACACCATCACCAACACACCAAAAGTGTATGTCTGCCATTCATATATCAGTATATGTGGTACTTAAAGCACTCACACTCCCCTACAGACTACGCACGCACCTATACAGCTTTCAGACCCTCGGCTTGACTGGGAAGTGCGTCGAGTGTTTCCCGCGAGGTTCGATGAGATGGTCGGCTCACAGGCACCTCGGAGTTGCTGTCCGTTATTGAACGAGTCAGGGCTGAATGAATGCGGATCACGGAATCGGGGTTATGTTTCAAAGTTTAGCTAGGGTTCAGGGCTTATGTAGCTTAGGGTTTTGGGTAAATACTAAAAACCAAACCGTTTTTGACTGATTCAAGAGCTGGATGAATGCGCATCATGGAAATGGATTTGCTTTGGCAACATGCGGAGACAAAAAGTGGAAAGCGGTCAGGTAAACCTGAACGGATACTGTGTATATCACCCCTAAACGCATTCGCAGACAATGCAGTTTGCGAATGCTTAAACCTACAGACATCTATGAAGAACGTTTTCAAAATCCCACGCATAGCTTGAAACGTGTACATACGTGAGTGTACGAATGCGTCAAATCCAACATAATACAGAGGTATATATGATATAGCACACACACGGAGTTATGTCACCACACAACGGCTACCATAAACAGGCAAGCCAAAAACACTTGAAGGTAAACATGAACAGCAGATAACTACTTATACGAAGAAGACGTGAGGCTTATGGCTGGGCAGGTAAACTACAAATCGCAGCGGAGTAGTATATAGTATCAACATACACTCAGCTTTACATGGACATAACTACAAACAATGTTAATGGCATTGAAAAATGTTTGCACCCGAAATCACCCTAAACCACC